>NW_010404026.1:0-11511 GCF_000710305.1 Buceros rhinoceros silvestris | reverse complement strand
TCAGCAGCCTCGCTTGAAAGGCAAAGTACAGAATAATGACAACCATCCCCTGCTCCAGTGCCAAAGGAGACGTGACTCTCCAGGGCACCCCATACTCCACGCATGGCCTGGTTCTCTGACCACATTATCAATATAGTTCTACGCAGGCAGGAAGCAGTTTGTAAAGAGGTACTTCCAAGACTAAATACTCCTCAGCATAAACAAACAGCCTCTAACGGAGGTCCCTCCAGACCCGTGCGAGGACAGAGGGGCTCGCTGTAATTGCACAGGTAACGTTACCTGAGCAGGGATACAGGCCACTGAGGACTCAGGGGTCAGATGAGTGCAAAGCTGAATGCATGGCTCTGTCCTTGGCACGCTGACTTCTGCCTGCAGGCGGTTTTAGCAGCAGTGGTGTCACAGCCCTGATGACCTACGAACCTATGTAGGAACTGCTGTGAGAATCAGGGTCTGTTCTCACATGAAGCAGCACAGCACCTAGAGACGTCAGGCAAAACACTGGATACACAATCTCTTCACCAGGTCTTAAACATAAGCAGCAAATCCACGTCAAATATTGGCAATAAGTTTTCAGTGTTGCCAGCAAATGCCATGAAGCAAACAGCTAACCATGTTCTCCAGGAAAACTCATTATGAGGGGTGCAGAAGTTATCCTCCAAAACATACATTAAAAAAACCCAAGTGTTTTGATCCTGTCTTGGACCTGACGGAGGGCCTGTGCACTCAAAGTATCATCAAACTAGATTAGCTGGTACATAAAGAATTTTGCTTTAACTTACTAGTTTGGTTAATATTTGTGTGAGCACAGATCAGGTTTTACAAAATTAAAGGCCTCAGCAGACTTATGCAGGGCTCTTTAACAACTTTCTTAGCTTTTTCTTTAATTAAATTACACTTCCCTACTCCTTGTCCCTTATAATAGCACTTTTCTCTCCTGGGCAGCCTAGGAGAGAACAGTACCAGAATCAAAACCCTGTGTTTCTGAGAGGAAGCACTGGTGCAGATAGTTAAATCACTTAGGGCAATTTTTTTTCTCCTTTTCTTCTTCCTCCCTTCCTCAACCATCAACAAAGTCCACAGCATGAAGAGGCCAATCCTTGCCAGCAGAACCAAGTTTTGAAAAACACTGCTCAACCATATGTTCAGTCCTGACCAGCGTGATAGTTCGGAGGCTGACGTCTGCAGATGGAGAGTTCCTATCACCATTCAGCACAAACATGCTGCTACCGTACACTGAAGTCAATATTAGCCAGACTTTGCTCAGGAGAAATTTTCAACACTGATCTACAGTTTTGCCTTGCCAATTAATTCTGCCACATAAGTGAAATATATATCTAAAAAGAATCTAAGAGAAAAAAGGGTGGCAGTGATTGAAAAGGGGAGCCTTTATGAATCCCTTCGGTAATCTTCTTCAGAAAGAAAATTCTTCTGTATCAAATATTACAGAGAAGGTGTTTGTGTGATAGAAAACACTTGCTAATGTTACAGATGACGTACCTTCACGAAAGCCCAGCAAACTCTATTTCGCCTGTAGGGTTATGAGAATTCAACCATCTAGAACAGTCTCCTGAACTTCTCTGAAGGCCCAACAGACTCAGTTTTTTCTCTAAATAAACTCTACCAACCTCCCTTTCAATAAGCACTATAAGGACATAAGTCTTTCTTGCCTTAATGCTCTTCTGAAAGCAGAATACTCAAATGTTTGTGGGAGTGATATTAGTTCTTCTTACAGAAGCACTAAGACAAAACACATTTTCCTCGCTACATTTTACTTTCTCTCCCCCTTGCTCCTCCTTCAGTCTGTCTGTGACTCCTCATGCAATGCAAACACTTTTTTCAGGGCTTAAACAGATTCATTGGTAGCAATTTCCACGCGGACTGTGTGCACGTCCTCTCAGGCATGCTCAGGCGCCACCACTCATTTGAGAGCTCAAAACCTGTGTCTGTTCTGCCACTGGCAACGAAATTCAGTGCCTTCACGCTTGTTGCACCCTTCATTCAGGCTGCTACTACATAGCAGTTCCCTTCTTCGAAAGCTTATACTTTAAGATATACCTCAGCATAAATTTTCTTTTAAATGTTTTCAGTCCTACCTAACAGGCACATGTATCACTGAGTATAAAACAGGAGAGCGAATGGAACTATTTTCCTTTACTACGCTGCTTTGAAACTGAACAGACATAGATGTCTGCACTGCACACTCCTAGTAGAAAGGGGTTAGACCTTCAGTTACACCAATTTCACTCAGAACTTTTCCTGCATCTGGAGCACGCCCTAAACAGCAAACCGTTTAAAACAACAGTAATTACAAATGACAGCACTGAGTTTGCAAATGCTGTTTTATCGGGCTAATGCAACTTCTTAATTTCCATAAATATCAATACCTTATTTTTTTCAGTGAGGAGGTAAACCTCAGTTCTGATCACTATTGATGCTGTCCACCATCCCTTCTCATTTTTTCACAGAATTAAGGAAAGAGTCAAATAATGAAAGAAAGCGTTATTTCCCTGAGAGTACTGCAAAACGAGGTGTTTTGAACAAGCAGGTAACCAGAGAGGAGACAAGAAATCACAGCATTCGCAAGTTGAAGACTCCCTATTAATGAGCTATTTGCAAGTCTCTGCTCTAATCTAGGTGTGCCCATGGATTTCCTACCACGCAGTACCGCTTCACACACTAACACTACTATACATAAAGCACAGTTGATGAAAGAAAAGGAGAAATGCAGATTAAATAGTCTCCACTGTATAATTACAGTACATGATTATTCTTTCATATCTACAACAGTTAACATGCAAACTATATGAATCTTCATGATTGTTAGTACGATTCTGTGCTCAAAACAGGAACCAAGCACCACGTCTACATTTTTTTGACTATGAATCCTTACTTGCACTTTCTCTCTTCATATAAAAAGAATAAAGTTTTAAATTTCTCAGCTGTTTACCGGAACAGGAAGAAAAGTTAAAAGATAGCATTAAAATTCAATTATGCATTAAATACAGTATAATGACTATTGTCACCATTTAGCCTACATCCAGGGCTAAACTACAGCAGTTGTTCTATCACTCAGTGACTCCTGCCCAGGAGAGAAGGAGGATCGGGAAAAGGAGAGGAGACCCACGGACTGACATGAAAACAGGTTTAAATGCAACAGCCAAACTGACCCCAATGCTAATATAAACTACAGACAGTGATACTCAGCCCAGACAACATACAGTGGTCACAAGAAAAGGCAAAGCAGTTCCTCAGGATGATGAGCAAGCCCCTGCAGGGGCAAAAAGAAGCAGGAGGAGAAGGAAGAAAAATAAGAGGAGCCTGAGGAGCCACTTTACACTGGGTGTGATGTTTGTGGTCTGGGTTCCACCTGTGAGGCAGCTTGGGGCAGCTGCCCTGGCTGACTCCAAACTGCCAACGGCTCCACACCAGGGCTGCCCTGGGAGCCTGTCCCTGCAACACCAGGACACCTCCATTATCCATTAGGTTTGGCATAATCTGGTGCTCTGTCTCCCAATAATCTTAAACTACTGTTCTCGAACTGCAGCAAAACCATAATTCACCCATATTAAGTGACCTGCCCATTTTCTCGCTCCTCGGTGTATACTGGCTGTATTAAGATAATGGGAGACAGCACTCGGGTGTCTTCAGTAATAATAATGACAATAACGTTTCTCTTCCTCTCATTACGTACACATGCTGTGTAGTGTCTCACTGATGGATTCAGCCATCCAGCCCAGAGCCCATTATAATTCACATTTTACCTTGTAATGTGCTATGGGATCTCTTGAGATCACAGAATCATAGAATTGTTTTGGTTGGAAAGGACCCTTAATAAGATCATCAAGTCCAACCATTAACCCAGCACTGACAGGTCACCACTAAACCCTGTCACTAAGTGCCACATCTACATGTGTTTTAAATACCTCCAGAGATGAGGACTCCACCACTGCTCTAGGCAGCCTGTTCCAACGCTTCACAACTCTCTCTGTAAAGATTTTTTTCCTAATATTCAACCTAGACCTTCCCTGGCGCAACCTGAGGTCATTTCTTCTTGTCCTATCATTTGTTACTTGGGAGAAGCGACTGACCCACACCTCACTACAACCTCCTATCAGGGAGTTATAGAGAACAATAAGGTCTCCCCTCAGCCTCCTCTTCTCCAGGCTAAACAACCCCAGTTCCCTCAGCTGCTCCTCACAGCACTTGTGCTCTAGACCCTTCACCAGCTTCACTACCCTTCTCTGGACACACTCCAGCACCTCAATGACCTTCTTGGAGTGACTGACCCAAAACTGGACACAATATTCAAGGCGTGGCCTCACCAGTGCCAAGTCCATGTGGACAATCACTGTCCTGCTCCTGCTGGTCACACTATTGCTGATACAGGCCAGGATGCTGTTGGTCTTCTTGGCCACCTGGGCACACTGCTGGCTCATGTTCAGCAGCTGTCAATCAAGACCCCCGGGTCCTTTTCCACTGGGCAGCTTTCCAGTCACTCTTCCCCAAGCCTGTAACGTTGCAGGAGGTTGTTGTGACCCAAGTGCAGGACCTGGCACTTGGCCTTGTTGAATCTCATAGCACTGGCCTCGGCCCATTGATCCAGCCTGTCCAGATCCCTCTGTAGAGCCTCCCAACCTTCAAGCAGATCAACACTCCCACATAACCCAGTGTCAACTGCAAACTTACTCAGGGTGCTCTTGATCCCCTCATCCAGATCATTGATAAAGATACTAAAGAGAACTGGTTGCAACACTAAGCCTTGGGGGACACCACTTGTGACCAGCTGCCAACTGAATTCAATTCCATTCACCACCACTCTTTGGGCCAGGCCATCCAGCCAGTTTTTTATCAGTGTAACATACACTCATCCAAGCCATGCGCAGCCAGTTTGTCCAGGAGAATACTGCAAACAGTGTCAATAGCTTTACTAAAGTCTAGGTAGACAACATGCACAGCCTTTCCCTCATCCACTAGGTGAGTGACCTAGTCATAGAAGGAGACCAGGTTAGTCAAGCAGGACCTCCCTTTCATAAATCCGTGCTGACTGGGCCTGATCACCTGGTTGTCCTGTACGTGCCACGTAATGGCACTCAAGATGATCCTCTCCATAACCTTCTCTGAACCGAGGTCAGACGACCAGCCTCGGCCCATTGATCCAGCCTGTCCAGATCCCTCTGTAGAGCCTCCCAACCTTCAAGCAGATCAACACTCCCACATAACCCAGTGTCAACTGCAAACTTACTCAGGGTGCTCTTGATCCCCTCATCCAGATCATTGATAAAGATACTAAAGAGAACTGGTTGCAACACTAAGCCTTGGGGGACACCACTTGTGACCAGCTGCTTTGGGCCAGGCCATCCAGCCAGTTTTTTATCAGTGTAACATACACTCATCCAAGCCATGCGCAGCCAGTTTGTCCAGGAGAATACTGCAAACAGTGTCAATAGCTTTACTAAAGTCTAGGTAGACAACATGCACAGCCTTTCCCTCATCCACTAGGTGAGTGACCTAGTCATAGAAGGAGACCAGGTTAGTCAAGCAGGACCTCCCTTTCATAAATCCGTGCTGACTGGGCCTGATCACCTGGTTGTCCTGTACGTGCCACGTAATGGCACTCAAGATGATCCTCTCCATAACCTTCTCTGAACCGAGGTCAGACGACCAGGCCTGTAGTTCCTCAGATTCTCCTTCCAGCCCTTCTTCTAGATAGGCATCATATTTGCTAACTTCCAGTCAACTGGTACCCCCTTGGTTAGCCAGGACTGCTGGTAAATGATGGAAAGTGGCTTTGTGAGCACTTCTGCCAGCTCCCTCAGCACCCCTGGGTGGATCCCATCCAGCCCCATAGACTGTGCATCTCTAAGTGCTTTAATAGGTCACTCCCCTTTCCTGAGAACAGCTGGACTTACTACTAAAGACTGAGGCAAAGGTGGCATTCAGTACCTCAGCCTTTTCCTCATCCTCGGTCACTACATTTCCCTGAGCGAAGTGCTTTAATAGGTCACTCCCCTTTCCTGAGAACAGCTGGACTTACTACTAAAGACTGAGGCAAAGGTGGCATTCAGTACCTCAGCCTTTTCCTCATCCTCGGTCACTACGTTTCCCTGAGCGTCCAGCAAAAGATGGAGATTCTTCTTAGCCCTCCTTTTGTTGTGAATGTATTTATAGTAACATTTATTGTCTTTTACGGCAGGTGAATAGTACTCTTCCAAATCAGAGACATTACAGATGGAAGAAAAAACAAATGGTCACTTAGCCCATCCCCTGACACCAAAGGGACTGTCATTTGTTGCTGATGATGCTCTTTCTCCTGTCCTGTCTTAAATGACTTTTCTGAAGTAGCTTCATCACTGCCTCTGAGAGATTATTTTTCAGACTGGTAGAGGTAAATACCAAATGTTTGCTGAGCCCACACCAACCACATGATACAGAAGGGCTTGCAGACTCCTGTGCTGCTGTTCCTTAGTTATGTTCACTTGGAAGACAGACGTGGTACTAACGCTCTCTAGGACTCACTTGGAGAATAGAGTTTCTCTGCTGTACTAGATCATATCTGCTGAGAAAGAGTTAGCAAGGGCTTCTCAGCGGCAGTGAGAAACAAGTGATCACCTCCCAAATGCTCTGCCATATCACTGCCTTGTTTCCAGCAGAGCTCCTGGTTCCTGCTCCACTCCTGCCAAAAACAGCTTCCCTTGAAAGAGGTCCAGCACCATTTTTCTTCATGAATAATAACATCATTAAAAATCCCAGTGAAGACTCCCACTGATTTTCATAAAGTATGGCTCAACCTCCCAAATTGTCCCATTCTCTCTAAAACGATGCTCTGCCTGCAGAGGACTAGGGACACGCCAACATCATTTTTACCTCCTCAGCAAAGCTGACAGAGACACAGAGATTCCAGTTTCACATAAACATCAGAGATGGCTAAAGGGTATAAAGCTTCAAATCTATGTTACAAGGAGAGCCAACATATATTTTTAACATGAACGACAACAGCTTTATTCTGCTGAACAAAACACTAACAAGGACTGTATTTGCAAATGAAATATTTTGTTTCTTTCTGCAACAATTCAAAATCAAATGGCACCTCATGAGATGCTGCTGTGCCTGCAGGAAGCCACAATTTGCTTTTCTCAAACCTTCACCTTTTCATTACATCAGGCTTGATCCTTCCTGGACTACGTTTCCCAAGACACGCTGCAGGAGGTGGTCATGTGTATCATGAAACATTTAGTAAAACCAAGGATGCCAGCGTAGTAGCAATCCCTGTATCACATCCCTCTCTCTCTAAATACACTGCACCCACTCATTTGCTTGCACTTTATAGCAACCACTATCTCCAAATAAGCTAAAAGGCTTTGCAGCACTTGCACCAACAGATGGAGTCAGCTCCGTGGACTGAACGTGTACTTTATCTACACCATTTAAGCCTTGTCTGCTCTAAGAGAAATACGCTATTACTTTATTGATGGATCACACCTGCTACCCAAACCACATAAGGCCAGTTCTCCCTCACTAGGAAAACTCTAAATTCAAAATCCCTCGTCTGCAACTGCCAAATCAGTGTGGATCACCGAGAAGATGTTAACAAGACCATGCAGACAAGCCCTGTTCTGTTCTGTGCAAATAGCCTATTACAGTCCCATATTCTGAGTGCTACAGTCTTTAAAAGGAAATGACACAGTAATTTCCCATCAAATCAAATAATTTCTAGCATAACTTTTCATTGGGGGTATTCTGCACGTATCCTGGAATTTGCTTTCTGCGGAGATATCGGGCGCAGCTGCATGCCTGGTAAATGTATGTGTTGGTTTCTTACGTACGGGGGGGGTGTGAAATTAAATTCCATTTGATTCAATAATACTTGCCTGGCATGGCAAGCTGGCTGAACGCCGCCTGAGAAAAACCAACAGAGCCTTGAGGTAGCTGTGACAAGCTGGTACAATGCATTTAGGACAGGGATTCATTCTGTATCTGGGGTTTTATCCTATCCGTCTATTCACTGCTACAGCCCATTTCCCATCTTGCTCAGTCATTTCTAACAGCAATCTGCTGTCTGAGAGCACTTCACAATGGAATGCCATCACTGCACTCTGCTCCAGGGGTCAGGAATATTTTTTCTTCCGGCTTTTTGACAGACATATTTTATGACTTCTGATGATACCCAAAGAAATCTTCCCGAAACTCCCTCAGATTTTGGGTGTTGAAGCAAAAAGGGTTGCTCCGTTTCATTTTCTCCTATTAAATTTGCTGCTCAGATGCTCCTTTCTTTTGGTCCTTTGTTTTTGTCTCCTTGTTTCTGCTTGTAGCTTATAAATATTCTTTCTCTATTCAGTGTCTCTGTTCCAGCTCTGCATATTCACTGGAGAAGAACACAGAATCATAGAAACATAGAACCAAAGCATGGTTTGGGCGGGAAGGGATCTTTAAAGATCATTTAGTTCAAACTGCCTACAGTGAGCAGGGACATCTTCAACTAGATCAGCTTGCCCAGGGAACCAACCAACCTCACCTTGAAGGTTTCCAGGGATGGGACATCTACCACCTCTCTGAGCCACCTGTGCCAGTGTTCCACCACCTTCACTGTAAAAAATTTCTTCCTTATATTTAGTCTGAAGCTCCCCTCTTTTAATTTAAAACCATCACTCCTTGCTCTGTCACAACAGGCCCTGATAAAAAGACCATCCTCACCTTTCTTACAGGCCCCCAGTAAGTACCAGAAGGCCACAATAAGGTCTCCCTGAGCCTTCTGTATTCTGGGCTGAACAACCCCAACTCTCTCAGCCTGTCCTCACAGCAGAGGTGTTTCAGCCCTCTGATCATTCCGTTTCCTCCTCTAGACCCACTCCAACGGGTCCACGTCCTTCCTGTGCTGAGGACTCCAGAGTGGGAAGCAGGATTCCTGGTGGGGTCTCACCAGAGCAGAGTAGAGGGGCAGGATCACCTCCACTGACCTGCTGGCCACACTGCTTTTTATAGTGGGGATGACCATAATGGTTTAGAAAGAGCCACTATGATCAACTCGACCGATGCTATGTATAACTCAAGCTGTACAAAATATCTGAATTAATTTTTGAGACTTATTGATGCTGTAGGTATTGTAGCAATTTATTTTGCATTTCTGGTCCCACAGAAGTCAACCTATCAGAGTTATGCACCCAAGAAATATTGGCATTCACGTTGCTTTCATATTTGATCCTCCCGTGCTCCTGCGCTGCAGCAAAAGGAGTATCATTTAAGATGTATTCAGTGTTCCTATCTCTGTAATCAAATTTTAGTCTGGTTTTGTTATTTTGAGCACCTTCTGAAAGTTTTTTTCAAAGATCTTGCTAGGTATTATGTTGAAATGACTCTGCTGAAATTATGTCCTTCATTTTTTCATCTTTCATATTTATGGCCTTTAAGAATAATTATTTAATTGCTATTTGAATTAATGAAATAGGGTGTGAAAAATCATTAAACTGGTCTGAAAAATGTTATGATTTAGGAAAAAACACACTTTGTTTTATTTCCTGGTTTATTTCCTAAGTCTAGAGGGTCCACTTGGGACATTTGCAGAGCTTACAGTGAAAGTTCTCGCACAGCAGCCTGCAAGACCATTCGTGGTTTATAAATCAAGGGTACCAGTCTAGAACCACAGCGTTTCATACACTCCTCAGTCAAAAGGCTGGTAATGAAATACCCACAGTCCTTGAGAGGCTTTCAGAACTGACAGGGGGTTGTTGCTAAGACTGACAATCTCTTCTGTACAGTGATGGGGATTACTAAGTGATTTTTGTCTGATTTTTTTTTTAACGCAGAAGTAGGATTTTCATGAGCATTAGACTGGAGATGGGATTTTTTTTAAGAAAAAATGACAAACACCATGGGACTCACAATGAAATTGCAACGGTTGATAACACTCCGTTTTTAAGCTATTTTAACATCTACGACGAAAGAGAAAGCTTCCTGCTCTTTTTTACATTAACGTCTTTAGGGTACAGATGCAGTTTTGTGGTTAGTTTTTCACAAGGGAATTAAATTTTTATTTTCGTGGGTGATATTACTGGTCTGGTATTTTACTGTATTTTGAGTTCTCAACTGTGTTCTATGAAAGACAACAGGAGTCCTCCAGCTGTGTTTGATGCAATCCAGCATTTAGTGAAGCTGATAACAAGTAGTTTTCTCATTTTACAGATAAAAAAGAAACCTCTTCTAGTATCTGGGGCTAAGGACAGTCCTCCTACCCACTCCCTCTTCACAATTCCTGGGAAGCCCCACTAAACTATGAGGAGGAAGGACTCACAACCTTCTCGAGAGGGACGGAACGGGTTCAAAAGGTATCAGTGTCAGGGTTAGGGCTGGACTGGGCACAACACGAATGACAGACATTCTCTGTGAACCTCTCTCAACAAAGAGGAACAGAAAGGGAATAGGGGCGAGAAACTTACGGATTGGAAAAGAAAATTAAAACTGCTTTAATGAAAATAAAAACAATGAAATGAAATACAAAACCAATACCGAACCCAACCGCCCTGACAGCAATCGTGTCACCACTGATGCTGTGGGCAGGCACTGGGGAAATCCCAGCCTGGAGTCAGCAGCAGTCCTTGGTCTCCATAGGAGCAAGTACAAGCCAGAGCCTTTCTGCACCCGAGCCCCTGGCAGTAACTGCAAACATCAAGAGTTATCACTGCTAGAAGCAAACACTGTCTGCAATAATACACCCTTAACTTCAGACAGTGCCGTCACTGAGAGGAGGCTAAGCTGGAAGTGAAATCACTGAACAGGATGAGTTCTGGACTAACCCAAAACAGGACAATCAGATTAATATTTGCACATCAGGGACCCAAGATCACACTGTCATATCCTAACTATACGCAGATGTTTTTATTGCCTGTAACAGCCAGTTTAGTACCTTGAAGGCCAAAAGTTGAGCAACACTCCTTCTCGGCGACAGCTGTAGCTATATGCTGTGCTACATACCATATACCATATGGTAAGAGAACGCCAGGGCTGGTAAGCAAGAGGCATCTTGAGTGCTGGGTTCCAGCAAAAGCAGAAAGCAAGGCTGAACACCAGCAGTGACCGTGGCACGAGGTGTTATTTCCATTCCCTGCACCTCAAGTCATGCCAACCACAACATGTCACTATTTACAGCAAGCATTTGTCGCTGCTGTGCTGTTGGACAGCCCTACACCTGCCAGCAGAGTCTCATGTGCCATCACGTCATGCTACAGTGAATTTACTTCAGAGACTTGGGGTTTGTTTCCAAAGACAAAGGTTTCCCTAAGTCAAACCACCGGTTCCCCTGCATTGGTCTCTGCTGTGCTTTTGGACAGCCCTACCCCTGCCAGCAGAGTCTCATGTGCCATCACGTCATGCTACAGTGAATTTACTTCAGAGACTTGGGGTTTGTTTCCAAAGACAAAGGTTTCCCTAAGTCAAACCACCGGTTCCCCAAGGACTGCGATGTCCACAGCCTACACAGCTGTAGCGCAAGTGTGCTGCAGGTGTCCAGGACTGCCCTGG
>NW_010404025.1:0-435 GCF_000710305.1 Buceros rhinoceros silvestris | reverse complement strand
CTTCCCTTTGCAGCCTCTCAAACCCTCCCAGAAACTTGGCGCTGACACTTTTGCTCTAGCTGCTAAGCTGCAACATACTCTTGATTTGTATGGTGCGCTATTTGCTAAGGTTGAATTCAGGACTCCAAAGTGACTATGTCCAGCGATTGCTCTCTGTTCTGGTTTGAGCTGAATCTTCCTTGTTTTGGGAAATGGACAAATAGGAAGTATTCCGTGCAGTACAATAATTCTGCATTGAATTGGTTAAGGGTGAACGTAATGTTACGTTGGGAGCCTTGAAAATCAGCAGGCCAGGGTGGTGTCGCTCTCTTGGACTCCGGTTGGCTTCACCGAGGAGCACTGCCACGGATCTGCTGGCTGACGACTCGGCCCGACTAGGCCCTACCAGGCCCAACTAGGCCAGACCTGTCGAACAACTAGGCCCGAAATCTGAGG
>NW_010404024.1:0-21053 GCF_000710305.1 Buceros rhinoceros silvestris | reverse complement strand
GGTGGCATGTCAGAGAGACACAGGAGATACAGAGAGGCCTTGGTATCCGAGTATCCACATCCACTTTGCCTATGAGGGTCTGCACATCAAAGACTTGCTTAGCAGCAGCTCTTGGTGCCTTACTCCCACTCAGCTCTACCCATCAGCCCAACTGGATTTAAAATGTTAAACCCCTCAAAATAGCCTTCCTGGGCAAAAAGAAAATAAACAATTGAAGCAAAATAAGAAATGGGGCTATTCACAGAGGCTCTGTAGAGGTGCCCTGGTTGGAAGTCGAAGTGCAGTGGGTGGAAGAAGGCATGCAGAATACATACTGACTCTGCTGGGATGACTCTCTACCTCAGTAGGGGAAGAAACCTAAGTTTTCTAAGAAGAAACGTAAGTACAGTCTGATAGCCGCACTGAGGAAATAGCTGCATAGTCCTGGCTGGTTTTGAGATTTTAACATTACAGCAAGTGAGGTGTAGCATTTAAACCGTGACCAGCTGGGAGGACAGTGGTCTTCCTAACTCCCGTACTTGGTCTGGCTGAGACGGAGTTACTTTTCCCCACAGCAGCCCTCATAGTGCTGCGCCTTGTGTTGGTAACATCATCTTTCGGCATCATCATCTTTCGGCTACTGCATCAAGGCTGCCTCTTCAACATTCACCCCCGCACCCAGGGGGCTGCTGGGCAAGGTCTCGGGAGGGCACACAGTTGGGACTGCTGACTCAAACTGACCAAAGGGATGTTCTGTAGCCTATGGTGTCTGCTTGGCGATAAAAGCTAAAAGCTGGGGGGCATTCATTATGATACTTGCCTTCCAGGGCAACTGCTATGCATACTGAAGCCCCACTTCTCAGGAAGTGGTTGGACTTCATCTGCTGAAGCGTAGTAGAGAATAAATCTTTTGTTTTACTTCCCTTCTGTGCACAGCTTTTGCTTTATTAAACTGCCTTTATCTGGACCCGTGAGGGATTTCTCCATCTTGTTTTCTCTCCCCCCTCTCCCTGCTGAGGAGAGGAGTGATAGAGCAGCTTGGTGGGCATCTAGCACCCAGCCAAGGTCCACCCACCACAGCTCTTACCAAGGAGACAAATACAGGAGAGAAATTAAACCAGGCACATGAAGGAGAGCATCTGCCATGCTCGCTCTGTATCTGTGTATATGGTTTGACAGCTTATGTAGTCTGCTGTTGCTTTCTGGTGATTTTCAGATAGGAAATGAAACTGTGGTATGGATTTGCACATAGAAGAATAAAACACAACAATTTTCTGCTACCAGGGAAACTACTTAATCTGAAGAAGCTGGAGCCTCAAGTGTATTTTAATTGGTACTACACCTGTTTTTACCAGATGGTGTTGTCAAATGAATCTGTGTTTCTGAAGGCTTGCTCCTTTGTGTAATGTGAATAAGACACACAGGCAACCCTGGAATGCCCTAAAAATTCAAGTTTTACTTGACTTTTAAGTAACCCGGACACAAGCACCAAACTCAAAGCACACAGTTGCTTCATGAGTACTGTCCTGGTTTGAGCTAAAGCTTCCTTGTTTTGGGAAATGGACAAATAGAATCGTTCCATGCAGTACGATAATTCTGCATTTAATTGGTTAAGGGAGTCAGGTGAAACGTTACGTCGGGAGCCTTTAAAAGCAGCAGGCGGGGGGCGGATCTCTCTCTTGGTCTCCCGGGCTTCACGAAGGGAGGACTCCCACCAGACTGCTGGCTGCTGAGCTCGGCCGGAGGCCTGAGGCCTACAGACTCTGAGCTGTTCTGCCGTGAGTCCCGTCCCGTCTGAATCGGGTGAGAATATTCAAATTCCCTGGCTGCTTTCGTGCCGAGAGCTCTTCTGCTATTAAATCGGCTGCGCGCGGGGTTCCCCCCGGCTTCTCTCTTTCGCCGCGAGAATAATTCTGCTCCCTGCCCAAAGCAGCCTGCGGCTGCAGAGTCTTCACTTCCCCCTTGCCGCTGGATGCCTGCCAAGAGCGCTGACCTTGAACAGAACTGTACAGAACTCTGGTTATCTCAGTCCTCTCTTTGTTTTTTTCCCTTTTCTCGGTTTGTGCCTGTATATATTAGTGTACACTCGTGTGGTTTTATTGTTTATTAAAAGTTTATTTCAGCTTTCTGAACACAGACCGAGGTGTGAATTTCTTCCTTCCCCTTTAAACCCCTTCTGTCTCTAACGAGACAAAGGGGACCGTTAAAGAATTCGAGGAGTTGTTACCTCAGTCCCTCGACCCTTAACAAGTACTTAATGTAATAGCCCATACGCATCACATTGATATGATTATGGACGCTGTTTTCAAACATCTTTCTAGGGATCTCTGAATTAAACAGTTTCCCAAAACAAAATGTGCTGGCTATTTAGTTTAATATTCACCTGTATAAAGATAACTGATTTGGCAACTTAAATGTATTTTTTTTTCCCAACCAACATCATCTTCCATACAACGACCTCTATCAGAGTACAAGTTACAGGGTTAGGGATATTGGTAAGAAGTGCAGTGCAGAAAACAGCAGGTCAAGACTAGCTCCTAATGAAAGAAACTAGCTAACAAGCAAGGGGACCGATACGGGATATAAAAAAAAAAAACTTTTGTGGTGTGGTTAGCAAGTCCTCTTCACTGTATAAAATACATGTTTTGCAAAGAGGTGTATCTGTGTTGTAGGTGTTGCTAATTAATAAGTGAAAGAGTTCCAGAACTTATTCTTAGCTCTTTCAGAAGGCTCAGAAAAAGCAAATGAAGAAGCATTAACAAAGTTAAAATTGTTAGTCTGACATCAATTCAGCAGACCTGAAGCAGAGTTGGGATTAGAACACGACAAGTATCAGTCCTTTGTCCATGTGAGGACAACAGGTCTCCATGGGAGAGTTCTCCCAAGGTAAACTTTGCCTGATACAGTTAGACAGCTCCTGTCTTTTGCCTGACGCATCAGGAGGTACAAGCATTTTGAAATGACACCTGAATTCCAGGTCTGAAAATATAACTGCCTCTATGCTATGAAAGCCCCAGGAAGGCTGGGGAAGAGTAGCTACAGTGGGAAGGGCAAGGTGTAGCTCAGAGCTGAAGACGCCAGCCACTTACAGACAGGGTAGGGTTGGTTTAGTGACTGTCCCGGTTTGGGCTAGACTTCCTTGTTTTGAGTTCTGGTCCAATATAATTATTCCCTGCATGTACTTTAACCCCACATTTAATTGGTTAAAAGAAGGTCAGGTGCACTATTACGTGTTAAGGCTATAAAGCAGCACGCAAGTGACACAGGGCATGCTTTCAGCGATTGGTTGCTTGTAGGCATCTCTCACACAAAAATAACAAGATGACAAGAAAAGGTGCCCTTCTTTGAATGGAAAGAACCTTCAAGGAAAAGGAGGCTCACAGAGGTAGAAGAAGTTTCTTCTTCTGTAATATCAAGTGACAGTGACATCCTTGTCCGAGCTTTGCTTTGTTCTTGCACTGACACGTAACATGTTAAGCTTAGTCTTTCTTTTGTGGATACAAAACTGTAGTGTAGTGCCCAATGCTCAGTGTAGACTGAGCACTGGACT
The DNA here is from genome assembly GCF_000710305.1 of Buceros rhinoceros silvestris. Classification (NCBI taxonomy): domain Eukaryota; kingdom Metazoa; phylum Chordata; class Aves; order Bucerotiformes; family Bucerotidae; genus Buceros; species Buceros rhinoceros. The sequence continues at coordinate 17,524 of NW_010404024.1, read as the reverse complement.
TGCTAAAACCTGCTTCCTACATCGTCTCATCAGACAGGAGACCACTAACTCAAATCCAGGACTCTCTGTAAACTGCTCATTTAAATGCAAAGAAGTTGGCTGGATTACGAAAAAACTCTTCTGTGTTGAGAGTTGAAACCTATCGCTATTATACTACATAGAATCCTATTTTCTGATGCAGCAGGGTAAGTAAAATACCACACTTGGCTAATGGCATGTAGCAATAACACACAAAAGCCCACAGCTTACAGGAAATATGTATGCTCCCAGCATACAGGAAAACACGGGACGTATGGGAAATACAGGAAAAGCTGGATATAAACCTTAGAAGTAGTTTTCTTCTTGACCAGCATTTGAGGATTGGCAAGGTACAGGCACTATGTACAGATAATTCCTAAATACCACCACCACAAATCCTCCTGAAGTAGCAGATACGTTCTATTTGCCTGTGCCTGAGCGAGGAATACAGGATGATGGTAATGATTTAGAAAGCAACAAACTACAAGCAAGCGCACAATGTTTCAGGTTGGAACACCTTCTTGGAGAAACGTGTGGCTTTCCCTGCAGACACTGTAACCAGTTCTCCTGTGGTTTGTTGTATTTCAGTAGTCTTCCAAAAGACTGCGATGCTCTAGATTAATCTGTATCACCTCAATCTTTGCCACAATCATGGATTCTTGGTGTTGGGTTTTGTGGGGTGCGTTTTTTTCCTTTCTGTTTTATTGTTTTAACAGGTGCTTATGAGAATATTACACAAAATCATACATATATCCTAAAGAATCACTTTTAATTGGAGCAATGACAATGGAACCATTTAAAAGACTTACAAAAACAGTTTGAGCAAATACTTAAAGCCAAGCCCAACGATGTCCTGGATGAAATCCACAGTAAATTCAGAAAATGCCGAAGAACATCCATGAAAATATAATTTTTACCACAGAGGGTTTTAAGCTCTTCCCTTAAATTTCACTGAGGTTAACTTAGGTTCGCTGCAACTGAAGAAGCAGAACTGCCCAAAATAAGCAATCAAAGAAACGTGTTTATGAAGTGAATCTGCATTCCATGACATCACGCAGCATCTCCCAACCTGCAGACCAATCCATACTGTGACAGGAATATACAAACTGTATGGCTACCACCCTGGCTAGCAGCATCCCCCTGACCATCTCAGATCATGAAACAATAAAGAATCAGAAAATGAAGTGGAAAATAAAACACCCCATACAATGTTTCAGTTCTCAGTTTGGTTAGTTAAAACTTGCATGAGTAATCTGGTGCCTCCTGTAAAGCGTAACTGAGATGCCTTATGCTCACTCCAGTTCTCAAACAGTTCTGCTTTCCTGACAGGGCTGCAGTCTGCTGGCATGGCATCGCTAGGGGCAAAAGACACAGGATTGCTGCAAATCACGGGAGGCAGTGAGGGTTGAGTTTAAGGAGGACAAATGTAAAAAGGCATGTGAACTACTACAGCCATTTCCAACACCAGGTGACAAATTCAGTATTTAGTTTGGGGTTTACACTTTGCAGACGTTACCTTTACGACACAAAGATTTTGATAAGCTTCTTACTAAGTTAGCAGTGCCAGAGGGCTCATCCATGTGCTGACTGTGGACAGATGGGAGTGTGCAGCATCATCGTTAAAACCTACTATTAAGTTAAAACTTACTATTCCTAGCATGACAAAAGAATAAAACTGCAATTATCATACCTGAAATACTGCCTTTGTAGTTTTATCATAGTAGAAACGGCTCAGAGAAAAGTGTCAGAAGGTACTAGCATTGATTATCTCATATGAAAAGAGATTAAGGCAAACTTCGCTAATCTAGTTTTAAGAAAAACAGAAAAGTCTATTGGCTATTTGTCTTAAATCCTACTCTACAAGTTTTCGTTTAACCAGTGCTTAGGTGCCTTGCTAAGCAGCCTTAATAGGGTGGGTCAGTACATACTCTCCAGTTTTCTTCCAGTGTGGTTTCCTGTAAGGTCACAGATGTATTTCTACGGCATGGCATGTTCAGTTAAATAGTCCTTCTCATTCAAAATTGGGAACACTTAAAACCGGCAAGGGAAACTCTGTCTGTATCACCTTTGGAACTCTCTGCTACAGGGTGTTACAAAGTCTGTCATTTTTGAGTGAAAACGGGTTGAGTCAACATTTGTCTTAACAACATGAGCATCTGTTTTTGTGCTAGGCTAAAATAAACCTTTTAAGAGCTAATAGTCCTTATGTCTCAGGACACAAGCTGATCCCCATATAAAATTGTGAAGACAATTCTCCCCATATCACACTGTATTGCACAATTGGCCAAAAATACGACTCTCTTGCTTCTCTTGAAGCATCTGGTCCTGGTCATGTCAGTTAACAGTCACTTTTTGGAAAAAGGCTATTCAGTTACAGAGCAGGCCGTAAAGCCTGTTTTGTTGCAGCAATTTTTTTTGTTCTATTTTTGGAAACGTAACTGCCAGTCATTCGGTTTTACTAAGACTTGTCTTTTGGGTTGTCTAATCAGGCAGCTTCTCCTTGACCAGTCACACCACTAGAATGACGTCCGTGATAAAAGCATTGCTGGTCCTTCCCAGCAAGCAGGCTGCGCTTCTGAGTATCCTGAAGAAATTGCTACCATGTCAACTTCAGTTCCTCCCCTCGAACACACACACACGTTTTCAGTTTCCAAAGAATAAAAAACCATTCACCATCTTCAGTTATGGCAGTCAAGTCTCCACCTTAAAACGTGACACCTGTACAGTTTTCACAATCTTAGTGTTGAGTTTTCCATCGACCTTAGAGGATAGCTGATATTTCTCTTCTATTAGGCTGTCTTTCGATCCGTTCTGTCTCTGAAGGGAACAAATACATGTTGTTTAAAAGCTATGGCAAATTTACATACTGTGTTTTGATAAGTGCTGCTATGTCAGCCTTAGTATAAGGATACAGTAATTTAGATAGATAACAGATACATACACATACACCAGGAATATTGAAGTCTCTGCATTTATTGATCAAACAGAACTTTTTCTCTGTCTTCCCTCCTCTCTCCCTTGCCAGCTGCTGCCCCTCTGTGCTATTTGGATTCATACTCCTTCCTAAGGAAATGCCACAACTAATTCTTTGATATTTGGCAAAACACTGCAAGCAAGTGCTCACAACTGGGGGTGGGGGTGGCTGGTGTCTGGGGCAGAGAGGTGTTTGTGGGCACTGAACATTGTAACATTAATTCCTTGCAGAACATGAATTTAAGCCACATCGTATTGGCTAAGAAGAAATAAGACAATGTGACTTTTGAACAGGACTCAGTCACAGAAGTGATTTCTACAAAGCACCAACGTCCCCTTTGCCGCTGGAGCAAGCCTTACAGAAACATCATGGACAACGCATCTTTTTCAATTTCCATGTATGCAGAAAATTTGTATACAAATATCCTTGAACTTAATTCCTACGAAAGAACAGGCAGTGTGTTAGCTAGCCTTTATGTGTAAAATAACTGTTTATTATTTAAGAATTGTTCAAGTTTAAGTTATTCTAACTGCTTGTAAGACAAAATAGGACATGTTTTGCTGCTTGTCTTCTGTGTGGTTTCCGCACTACATACAGTATCAGCATGGGTATATCCAGGCTGGGTATATCCACAGGCCAGACTGGAAGACAATGATGACTGGTGTGGAAAGTTGGGTATCTGGGATTCTCCTTTCCATGTCTTGGTTTTCCTTTTGTATGCTTGTACAGCAGACCTGCAAGTGCTTTTCTAATATAATTTGCTTCTCACATTTTGAGCTTAATATCGAACTATGAAAGCTGAGAGATATGGTAGCATAATGTATGATGAAAACCAGTGATAACATTTAAAAAGACAAGTTCTACCTTTTTAAAATTTCAATAACTTAAAAAAGCATTCAGTATTTGGGGAAAAAAAAAAGAAAAAAGCACAGTGCTTCAAGTCCAAACAACAAAACTCTAAGACATCTCTAAGAAGAGATGACAGTAGCTTGTGATTACAACCGTATCCCGAGCACGCGTGCATATTTTAAGAAAGTTCCTGTGGGGAACAGGGTATCATCCTAAGGAAGCATCAAACACAAACTGGGAAAGTGTCCTCCAACAGCTGAACCAGGTGTTCACAGGGGACTACGCTCCAGAACTACGTGTATATTTGGAAGTATAACCAAAGAGTAAATATAAGCAAAGTGTAAAATTTTAAGTCACACTGCTGCTGAAAAAATCTCAGCCAGCTTTAACCTTCACTGAAAAACAAGGACATAAAGCACTGCTTCCCCACCACTCCACCCTCAGCCACTTCTCCCTCCAAAAAAGGAAAATAGCAAAGGTCGCACAATTACTAACCTGTTGAATCAACTGGATGCTGGGATCTTTCGCATCTGAACATCGTGTAACCGGCAGTGGGGGCACTAGATCAGTTTTCGCACTGGAATTACAATATTACAAAATGGATATTGCTATAATGAAGTAAACTGTAGCTGTGCAGAGGAAGAATAATAAAACTGACCCAGACAACTACATAGACCTAAAAAGCAAAATCTAAAAGACTTCAGACACCTAAAAGCTGTCATGCTGATCCTCAGCAGTCAGCAGACACCTTCAGGTCACAGGTCATCCGATCCCTTCTCAAGGGGCCTGTCTCCCTGTCATCTACAAAGGCAGCCCCACTTCATGAGAGATGAGTCCCACCTGAAATCATGGGTGTGCCACACCTCCTTCAGGGTGCCATCCAGCTAAAACTAGCCTCCCAAGCAGTGATACCATCAAAGGATGGTTTTCATATTTAAGGCCTTAATAAAATGGAGAGCGATGCTGTCACTTTTCCATTTGTAAGTACACCCTTTACAGATCAGTCTTCTAGGAAAGACTGATTCACCCATTGCTGAAAAGGGTTATACTAGAGGTCCCAAGAAACAAATTACAGATACAGATGATGTCTTAACTCTATTAAGGATGAAGGTATCTGGAAAGCACTTAATGAGTTTTCATCCCTCAGGCAACTTCATAATGTACCACTGAAGAACAATGCAGGTTTATTTCCAGTTTTTCCCTCTTCCTATACTAGAGGTCCCAAGAAACAAATTACAGAGTTCATACAGATGATGTCTTAACTCTATTAAGGATGAAGGTATCTGGAAAGCACTTAATGAGTTTTCATCCCTCAGGCAACTTCATAATGTACCACTGAAGAACAATGCAGGTTTATTTCCAGTTTTTCCCTCTTCCAAGTGGATCTAACAAGCCTCTGTGGCCCAGAACAGACCAGAAATGTTTCTGGACTTGTTTGAGTAATTTAGTTCCAAAGACCTTCCATTTAGAGAGTTGCTTGAATCCTGTGCCAGCAATCAACCACTTTTATGCCACTTCTAATACAACCATGATCTTTGAACAACTTTTTGGCCACACTAAACCAGTCCATTTCTCATAACCACATTCACGTACTTCACTTCAGACAGGACAGATCTTTCACCGTCAGAGCACTGGGATCGCCGATACTGACGGTAGCTTCGAGGGGAATGTGAATGCCTAATGCGGATCGGGTCACCTTGAGTCCTGCGAGACACAGAATTCACAACGGCAGTTTAGTAAACCAGATCTTCAGCAGAAGAACATAAATCGAACTGCAGAGTGAGAGACCCTCCCATTTCTTCCTGAAGTGTAATAGACTGCTTCTTCCACTGGCTGAACTTAAAAGACTAGTGCTTTTCTTACAAGTCTGTACTTGGAATTCAATGCTTTAAAAGTTCAAAGGCCAAGAACTGGCATGCCCATATTTGAGAATGAAACTATGTAATAAAGAATGCATTAATATATACAGCTTTAAGAGCAGCCTTTTTTGTTTAGTGGTGTTGTGGAAGCACGTTACAATGCTAACCAAGATTCCATTTCTGCCACGTGCAGCTTGCACTGATAAATGGCATCCCAAATGGGCAATTATCACAGCAAAATAAATGTCACTTCTTAAGGAAATAGCTATGTCCTGGCAGCTGCCCATGACAAGCAAGGAAAGGGGTTGAACAGGTCAAACAGTGCCTTGAGATCATCAGAATAAAAACTTAAAAGGAAGCAGAACTTCAGGAAATAAACGGATTTGCTTGATTGTATTAAAGCTTTCTCTGATTCTGTAGTGTGCAACACAGAATAGATTTGATCGGTGGCATAGGGAGATAATCAGAACATACAGGTACACAGCAGGTTCACAAGTGCGTGGGAGAGATAGGGAGAGAGAAAGATGATCTTCTTCACATTTTGGAAAAAGAAAATAGTAGGTTTTAAAATTATTAAGCATCCTCACCAAGCCATCCTAGATGAGCATTGGAAGTAGATAAAAGCTTAGAGATCATGTGTAAACCCACTCCTATTTCAGTACGACAGAGTTCACAGTAAAGTAAGAAACGTGGGGTTTTGTATTCACGCAGAAAAATCCTAACAAACTCACTCTATTTTTGTGTATGGAATTTCTTTCAATTGCTCCTCAGACAGGCCAGATGGATCCACGAGCTCCTTCCTAGGAAAGATTACGCGAAGTAAAAAAATGTAACAGTAGCTACTAACTGCAAAACCATTTTTATTATATTAGCCTGAAAAGATTTACTGAAACAAGCTGTTGTCAGCCCTGAAGCTATTCTGACATCAAAATAGGAAACCTATTAAGAAATGTGTCTGGCTTCACCTTGACTGCTTCAACTGCGTGTCACATCCTGTTCCACCTTTCTCTCACCTCTCTGCAAATCTGATCTTGTTGCTTCACAATATATATGAACGATGTGTATTCTGAACCTTGAATATGCTTTGGAATAGATAACTATCTTCCTCACTGGTAGTTCTGTAGCATATGGGGCCTCATCCTAGAAGTTTCAGCATTACAAACAAGGACATTTTGGAGGCCACAGTGTAATAAATCTCTAAAATGCTGTATTCTTCTTTAATAATTCATCTAAATACAACAGTCATCTGTATTCAGTGCATTCAGTGACCTGCAGTATCTTCTACACAGCACATCACTACCACATGCATAATTTAATGTGGCACACAACTAAATCAGGACGTTTTTCACAGCCACAATGCAGGGAATGTGAATAACTGCATCAGAGGCAAACCAAGCAGTCACTTGGATGCTATTAAGGACCGTACTTACTGAATATGTTTCCACAGTTGTTCTTTAGCTTGTACATCGGGACTTCTCCTATAAACACCCACAAAGATAACAAAGGTAGAACTGTGAAAACCATCATCTGAAATTATGAGCGTTCAAGTAACTTTTAACAGCACAGACTCTGCACAGGAAGTGCAATCCACCAGTGACTTCACTTTTAAGGTTTGTTACCTCAGAAAATGCATTAAACTTCATCACTTTATTTCAACTTAAAAGTCATTTACTAAATGACAGGCTCTCAACCATGATTCCTGCTCCGCTAGTCTTCAGCAAGAGTATGCAAAAAATATAAAGAGCAGCAGAATTTCCCAAGACAGAGCAGTGCCCAGCTACTGCCACCCCTATCCAGCTGCGTGACACCCTTTATCCAACGAGTTTTGGAGTAACACTTCTGTAAAGGGCCTTCGGAAATGTCCTGTGGCACAGAGAGCTCTTTGAGGGCAGCAATAGCGCAATGTCGGGCTGACACACTACTAATCACTAGCCATTCCCAGAGAGCACCAGTAAAGAGGTCCTGTTGCTCAGCTGTAATCACAGTACAGCCTCTCGCTTTCTGGTCTTTTCCAAGAAGGGTCCTCCTCTCACTTCATTTACCTTTGTATTTGTCTAGGACAAAAAAACCAACAACAAACCAACCAAACCAGCAACGATGCGTACTCATGCACAGAAGTATTTTAGCAAGCATTTCAATCACAGAGGAAGTACTAGGCCAAAACTGTAATTTCCCCGTGGCAGAGAGATAGGTGTAGTAAAACAAGCCTGAATGGCATGCCTCATGCATGTTTTCCACTGAGTTACGTAAAAATGCTCTCTCCAAACTAGGTCCCCTTTATTTTTTTTGTATCCTATTTTAATGCAGTGTAAAACCAGACTTGTTGCTGAAATTGCACCTAGAAGTCACCAAAAACTATGCAGAGTAAAAGATTAAAAAACCATTTTACACAGTGGCAGGGACTACATTTGCATGCAGAGATCAGATAACTTTTATCGTTGGGATTATACACCATCTGAGATGCAAGGGAGGCAACTTCTAGACAGATTCAGCATGCAGAAATGCTCCTGTTGAAGTCACAGTTTCTCAAAGATTCTTAGATTATCAGATCATTCAACTTGCCCTTTTTTTTTCCTTAAACGAAAGGCCCTATCATATTCAAAGATGCTTCTGGAGTGATATAATGCAAATTTAAATGAAGATCAAGGATGACAGTACAGTTCTGCATTTTGGCATCTGTTAAATCGGCTCGCCCTTGCCCAGTGTCAGAGCTGTATCAGAAATAATTCCAAACCAGTCTCTAGCACTAACATTTTCACTGTTTTTCTTATCTCACCATTACCGTGTTTGGCTCATTTCCAGACTTCAGCCTAGGAATACTGTCCAAAGACACCTACATCGCAGTAAATGTTTTACATCTGGTGAAAAGGCAGATTATTTAGGGATGGTAACATTTTGGGTTTTTTGATTTAGGTTTTACAGGTATAGAGTACTGGGAAACACAAGTTTACTGCTTTATGAGAGACAGAGAGAGACAGAAGGGTTAGAAACAACCTTACAACTGCTATTCCCTAGTGGGACTAATACGAACTAAACCCATAACCTTCTCAGGCTCCAAGCTTCCCAGGGGATGGCTTTCCAGGCAGCATGATGCAGCCACCCCAGATGATTCCCATCATTGATGGACTGTTCTGCTGTCCATTCTGACTGCTCAGGACCTCATGACGGCATTAGCTCCAGTCATGAGTAGCTTACAGTCCAATTTTTCTCAGCGTTCAGAGCTTTTTGTGGCTTTTGTGTATATTACAGAGTATTTAATTTTCTCTGATTTTCACTTCTCCTACCCCTCTTTCTCCCTTCTTGCATTTAATTATCTTTCTCTCCTTCTTACGATGTTTTTAATTTGCTGATGCAGTTGCTTGGTATGTAGTGGCATTTAACAGCCTTTTTCAACACTCAGTTTTGAATTGATTTCTCTTTCCATGCAATCCCCTGGTCACAAAATAGCAGCTGCAAGCCCTGCATTCACCCTGGGGCTGGCAAGATAGGCATCCTCTTCTGAGGCTGAATAATCAGGCATTGGGGAATGTGAAAGCTCCCTTAAAAATGCCAGCTTCTCCAGAGAGGCTTTGTAATGCTTACAAGCCCTAGTTTACCCGGGGAAGCAAAGCCTCAAAGTCTCTCCCAAACCCAGGATCCAAACAAAGCAGGGTATTGTGCACACTACTGACCCATCTGATCATCTCATGGCTCTTACTTATTCAGGGAAATACAGCAGTTCAGGATGTGCTCTTAAGTCTTGCACATCACCTAAGCCTCACCTACAGTAAGAAATACTGATTTGTGGGGTAGTGTGGAAAGGGAGTGATTAAATAAGCAGCCCTCTTCATGTCTCCATTTTCTATGAACTGTGCCTCCAGTTTTCTGCAGCTAACTCCAGGCATTTAATTCTGTGATCTCTGCCATTCTCCCTCCTCCCAGCCCTGCAAAAACACTAATAAGGAACCCACTGCTTCCACCTGCTATTGTCAAATACCATGTGGCATCCCAGGTAAAAAAAGAAGACAAAAAAAAAAAGGAAAAGGGCTAAACTGCAAACTGCTTTTATGAATTCCCGTTTTGACATTATTTATTTTCCATCTGTCTAAGAAGTATTACCATACTGGCATAACATCACAGTATTTATTCTAGTTAACTCTCCACAAAAGAATAACCAGAAATATGATACAGGTAAAGAACATTAATAAAAGCATTTTCCTTCCAAAGTCCTGTTCCCACTTCCTTTGAAGGCAAAATGAAGAAAAGCTTACAAAAAGGAAGGTCTTGTGGTAGAATGCAAGTATTGTATACCTTGCATAGGAAATTCATCAATCTTCATAGCCCACAACAAAGCGATCCTTCTATTAAATCTTTAAAGCCAGCTCAGAATCCCTCTTTCAGTTTGTTTTCATCTTTTTACTGTGAATTGTTTCAGAACTCACAGTTTTGACATATAACGTATTCTCAGATTGTCCTGTTGCAGTATCTGAATTAATAGCTTCTGGACAATTTGTACGCTAATGCTCTAAAACATGAGAAACCTAATGGGAATTCCCATTAGTAAATGATGAGTCTCCGGAGGGGAGGTGTGTGTTTATTGTTATTTCATTTTCACAAGTTCGAACAACTCTATGCATTAATAAGGTCTACATTATTTTTTGTGTCTGCATCTGCACCCTTATTAATATTTCAGTTTGAGTCACAAATGGTAAATCTAAATAGCCATGGAATTTTAATGGCCATTCTTCTTAATTAACAAAAGCCCTTTGGCTACACAGATGTTTTACATGAACTCCTGAAAATAAACCCTGTAGAACTAGAATTGGGAGCTCTCTCTATTTGCTGATTCCTTTAGGAGAAAAAAAGGTCAGATTCTTGTCAAATATTTTTACTCCTGAGACCAAGGAGACACCATCTTACCACTATCAGTGGTCAATGTTACTCACACAAATGAAATGCACTGTGCCATACACACTGGCAAATTTTTCAGCCATTACTGCATGTTTCCAAAGTTAACTCCAGTTAAGCTGACTGCAACGAGGAACTTATGTGACAGGTTTGTCTGTATTACTCAAATGAAGGTTTTATCACCCATTAAATGTGCAAATTGAAATGACCATATGACCAGATTTAAAAACAAAACCAACCATACCCTACACCCTAGGGAACCACATTTCCCTTCTCTGTGACCTGCATCCAGTCATGTAAGCAAACAGCTGAGCCAAATTAAATTAAACAAATGCTCTTATAACCTCCTAAAGGTTAACAGTTAAATGCCTTTTACTAACCTTTTTTTAAAGCACTTTGAAAGGAATTTCCAATTTACGTTTTTTAGTCTCTAATTGCATATATTAGGGATCTCTGGCTACTTGGGAGGTCCGAGCTTACTTCATTATTTTGGTTTTGCTTTTTGAAACTAAAGAATGAGACAAAAGGGTGGAATATATTAATCACTAACACTATAGGAAAAAGAAACACCATCTAAGTTCTTTGGGATTTCCTCATTTTTTCACTTCCTCTACTACATTTCTTTGATACATAAGATGCCACACAATTACATTTTTTTTACTACTAGTAGTTTAAATAAAACGTAAGTCAGAACATCCCTGTGCTGAATACGAAAGTGGTTTCCTAAGTTGTCAGCCACAAGAGGGAGCCCGTGGAAACATCAGTGATGATTAAGGTTTCAATCAGAACGAATGAAATAATGGTTTAAGGTACTGTGCACACAGAATCACAGAATCATCTGGTTGGCAGCGACCTTTAAGATATCGTTTCTCTTGGTAAGTCTTAACATGAAACGTCGTGTAAGAAAAGACATTAATGTGAAGTACCTATGTACGTGCGTTACAGATGTCACACATTACACCATCAGCAGCTCACGCATGTTACCTAGGTAGTAAGTGTGCGGATACAGTTTGAGAGACTGCCTTCTCCTACCTTCTCTCCCAGTGTCTCATAGCTGCTCTGCTGGCACTCTTCAAAACCCTTCGCCCTGCCCTGCTCTGCCCTGCCTTGCCCTGCCTGCCAGGCATGCTGATGCTGGCACTGCTTTGAACGGTTGCTTGGATGGCAGATTAGGCTGGATGCAAATACGAAACAAAACATGCCATTAGGAAAAAAAAAAAAATTAAAAACCCTCAGCATTTTCAGTAATTTGAGAAAATTAATTTTAGAAGCTGACAACTTCACCATATCAAAACTGGCTGGCAGCAGGAACAGCACTGCCTGCCAGCAGGGCTCCATCATGGAACTCCTGACATCAGGATGCAGTATACACTGACTGCTACTTGCCAGTGGTAATTTGACATGGAGATAGCAGCAGCTGGTCTCGTCTGGAACGATACTGCAGGCGTTATATGATTAAAAAAGTGTGCATGCATTTCACAAAAATGCCAGCACCTATCACATAAAATCTGAACGTTTCCACAGACTTGCTTCCTAGAAGAAGACAACTGCTGTCATTATTACAGAACTAATGGTCAATGAGCCACAAAACCATACAGGACTCCACCCAAGGTAATGGAGAGAGTTCTAACCATCTCCATTACAACACGCTTCCTGCATTATTTGTGCCCTGAAATTCGAATCACTAAAGAAAGGGAATTTGACCACAGACACAAATCTGTAAGGTGAGAACGTGCCATGTGGAAGTCCCTGTTCCTCAGTGCTGAGGGCCATCACCATGTTGGAGATACTCCTCCTACTTTTTAACATGCTACGGCAGCCTTAATTTTCATGTCAAAGAGGGCAAGGGTTACATACGATCGAGATCTGTGCCTGGATCGCCTGTAGTTTGGATCAGCCTGGTTTTTCTCCTTCTGTCGCCGTAGCACAGCTTCCCACTGAGGACCTGAGTCAATCATGTCATTCTCTTGCCGTAATCTGCAGAAGAAGTACCAGGAGTTTAGTCTGAGGTCTCTGATGCAGAATGCCCTGAGAAGCAAGGCATTACTTTTTTACCCACAAAAAGCCAGCTCCTGCAATGCAATACTTCAACTTTTCATCTTGCTGAATCCTAATTAATGTTTCCAAAACGCATTAAAGTGTAAAAACCTGTACCAAAGAAAACCCACTGATTTGTTTTTAGAAACAGGACAAGCGAAAAATGAGATGTCCCAGGCTTTTAAGAACACAACTTGAATTAGTCTTCTCAGTCCAACCCAAACACCTGTAATTTTTTCCTGTTCACGTATTCCAGTCCACCTCATCTACAGCAAGTGCAAGCTGCCCATCAGGATACAAGTCTTTACTACTACAACTTTCTCAAGGACTTTGTTGCAGCACAAACCTTCCTAGGATCCAGGGAGAATCCCCCAGGCACGCCACTGGCGAGTTCTCACTTGGAGGAAGCAGTGCCTTCACACTGACCTGCAACAAAGCTCAGGATGCACGCAGAACTCCCTGGCTGCCCCAGACACATACAATCCCACCACTGTGCCCCTTCTGCACCGTTCCCAAGGGCTCGGGCACCTGTCCCTGCTTGTGTGCTTCTAAATGACACGATGTGACTTCTATTTCTTCCCTTCCCTTCCTTTTTATTTTTATTTTTTTTTAAATCCATGAATCCCTTATTGGAACTAAATGCCAAAATCCTATAAATTTATCATGTTTCAGGCTGAAGTGACTCTACAATGACACAACCAGCCAGGCTAACCAGCATGTCAGCATTGTCAGGCCAACCAATGCTCTATGGATGCTTCACAGTTTGAGGTTGCAGACAGGAGCGGTGTGAGGAAGCACTAAGGTAGAACAAATGGATATGCTTACTCATAGCAGTGAATTCTGAATTGGTAATTCAGCGGGCATTTAGAAACAAACCCGGAAAATATCACTCCAAGAGTGAGTTCTCTGACAGGATGGTACGACTGGCATACTGAAGAAAACAGTGAAGCTTAACAAAAAATGGGAAGACTGACAGGTAGAACAACCAACCAAGCCAACAGAGACAGAGAGACATGACTGAGAGGAAACACAAAGCTTGCTGCTATTGATGTTCTCCGCTACAGATGCACCTTTCTCCTTCAGTTTTGAATTCTATCAGGCTAAACTGGCTATGCAGGCTGCTGCTTTTCCTTTAATCAGATCTTCTCTCATATGTGCAATGAATTTTGAGCTGGATCCCCAACTACCGCAAACAGCCGCAACTCTACCAAATGGTACCAAGCATCCGGAGAAGACCGCAACATCAGGTTTTTATTTCCAAGCAAGTCTTTTTAAACCTGTAATCTGGTGACAGGGATTTATATAAACATCTGTCTAAGGATTTAGTAGAAGAATCCACAGAGTAATGAGTAATGAATTGTGATTTTCATCCCGAATAATCCAATTTGTGGAGACAGCAACCATCCCACATGGTATAAACACAATCAACTGCCTCCCACATACGGCAGTCCCTTGCACAAAAAGACAGGCGGCTGTCAGACCAGCACTGCGGCGTGGGTGGTGGGTCTGCCTGCTCGCCAGGACCTTGCCACACCTCTGCCAAACAACAACTCCTAACAGGTCAAGCAGACAGCTGTGCTCTGAAGAATGCTTGTCGTGAAATAGTAACTGAGAGCTACTCATTCTTCTCAGTAAACCCACACAACGCAGCAGAGCACAAGGTCCACCCCCTGGCACAGAGCACATGAAATCCTGCACCTTGGTGTTTGAAGCCACTCTTACACACTGACCACACGAGACCTTGTGTTAAGGGAGTGAAAAGAAAATTGTTTCTGCTCTGGTCCGTTCTACTAAACTAGCAGATAAGCCTTTACTGCTGCCTGACGAGCACAGTCCTTAGCAATGCATTCATTCACCCCCGAGGATTTCGTATTTCTCCTCCGACTCCTTTCTTCCACTTGTGTAACACACAACAGTGTCCATCACTGTTATGTAATTCTTTAATTTGAGCAAAACACTGAAAATCTAAATACATAAAGTAGCATGGCAGCTATTAAACAAGCATCATCATCACACTCGAAGTACCACTGCACCACAGCAGAACTCTACCAGACGGAGATCTGAAGAAATGAAGCACTCATTTTGCAGTTGCTTATGTTTATGCTCATATTTTAAAATGTAAAGGACAACCAAGGCAACAAAAAAATACACAAAGTACATTATTTAGATGCGATGACCAAATCATAGCATTTGGGACAAAATTTTCAACTCTTCAGCAACAGAGATGACAACAAAACAAACAAAAAAAGTGGGAAGAAATTTAACTCAAAACACACATTTCTATTTAAAGGCACTTTTGACAAGAAAGTGTCACCCTTGTACTCCAAGTCCATTACAACTTTCATTCTTTTCACTTTTTGTTCCCACAAGGGAACAAGTCCATCTATGCCTTACAGGAAAAAATCCTTGTTACTGGCATGTGAAGTAAATCCAGCTGAGGTTAATAGCTCTCACAGTGACAAATTAGGTAGGAAGACTTGATGGGAGAATGGAAAGCCATGACTATTGTCACTCATCTGTTGACTTACAGATGTTTTTTCCTCATTTCAGGTGATACCACAGCAAGCTACATTTATGCAGTGATAAATTCTCTTAGGACAAGCAACTCTGAAGATTGGATTCTTGAAATCTCATTCAAAATATCTGAGCATAGAATTCTCATTTAGGTACAATGTACAGCAATGAGGGGTGTGTCTGGAATGTGAAAGTCAAAGGCAGCCTTGGCTGCAGTGATCATGACATGGCAGAATTCAGGTCCCTGAGAGAAGAGGAGAGAAAAAACCAAGATCAGCCAGAGACTTCTGGAGAACAGGCTCTGTTCTCTTCGAAGATCCCCTTGCAAAAGCCTAGTGGAATGAGGTCCTGAAGGGAAAAGAGGTCCAAGAAAGCTGGTTAATATTCAAGGATCACCTCCTCCAAGCTCAAGAGCAGTCCATCCCAGCAAGCAGGAAGCCAGGCAAAAATGCCAGGAGGACTGTGTGGATGAAGAAGGTGCTCCTGGCAAAACTCCAACACAAAAAGGAAGCATACAGAGCGTAGAGGCAGGGGCAGGTAATGCGGAATGAATACAGAGACATTGGAGACATTGTCTGAGGTTATAGGCATGAGGTTAAGAAAGCAAAAGCTGAAATGGAATTGAAACTTGCCGTTCCCCTGGCAAAACTCCAACACAAAAAGGAAGCATACAGAGCGTAGAGGCGGGGGCAGGTAATGCGGAATGAATACAGAGACATTACCCAAGTATGCAGGAATGAGATTAAGAAAGCCAAAGCTCAAATGGAATTTAACCTGGCCAGGAACGGCAAAGGCAACAAGAAGGGCTTGCATAAGTAGACAGATGACAAAAGGAAGGATAGGGCCCACTGCTAAATGAGGCAGGGGACGTGGAAAAGGCTGAGGTACGGAATGCCTTCTTCATCTCAGTCTTCACTAGCAAGACCTGCCTTAGGAATCCCAGGCCTCAGAGACCAGAGGGAAAGGCTGGAGCAAATAAGATATACCCTTGGTGGAAGATCTGATCATGGAAGGCTTAAGCAAACGGGGCATACATGGATCCATGGGTGCAGAGGGAGCAGGCTGATGTTATTGCAAACCCTCTCTCAGAATGAGAGAATGAAGGATCACGGTGTTTGGCAGAAGTGCCCAAAGATTAGAGGATAGCAAATGTTACTCATTGTCTTCAAGATGGCCAAGAAGGAGCACCCAGGGAACCACAGGCTGGCCAGCCTCACCTCAATCTCCAGAAAGGTGATGGAGTAGCTAATCTGGGAAACCATTTCCAGGCACATGAAAGACAAGAAAGTTACCAGGAGTAGTCATCATGGATTCAGCAAGGGGATGTCATGCTTTACCAACTTGATAAACTTCAACAAAATGACTGACTTCATAGGCACGGGGAGATCAGTGGATATTGTCTACCTGGACTTCAGGAAGGCTTTCATTGATCCTCATAGGAAAGCTGTTGAAGTATGGGCTGGATGAGCAGGCAGTGAGGTACAGTGAAAACAGGCTGAACAGCCAGACCCAGAAGGTGGTGGTAAGTGGCAGAAAGTCTGGTTGGAGACCAGACCCCAGGGGATGTATGCCAGGGTCAATACTGGCTCCAGTGCTGTTTAACATCTTCATTTATGATCAGCACGATGGAGCAGACCACACCCTCAGCAAGTGTGCTGGGAGGAGCCAACAGAACTTCACGCTCTTCATGAAGAGAAAGTGCCAAATCCTGCACCTGGGAAAAAACAGCCCCAGGCACCAGTACATGCTGAGAGCTGCCCAACTGGAAAGTAGCTTGGCAGAAAAGAACCTGGGCATCCCAGTGGACCAAAGTTGAACATGAGCCAACAACATGCTCCTGCAGCTTCTTGGAGAAGCTGAATGCTATCCTGGGATGCATTAGACAAATTATTGCAGCAGATCAAGAGAGGTGATCCATCTCCTCTACTCAATATTGGCGAGGTCACAACCTGAGTACTGTGCCCAGGTCTGGGCTCCTTAGTTCAAGACAGACATGGACATACTGGAAAGAGTCCAGCAAAGGGCCACCAAGATCATTAAGAGACAGGAGCATATCTTCTATGAGGGAAGTTGAGAGAGCTGGAACTGTTCAGCCCGGAGAAGAGACGGATTAAGAGCGATCTTATCAAGGTATATAAATAACTGGACCAAAGGCAGAGGATGCAGACTCAAAACATATGAGGTTCCCTCTGAACTCCAGGAAGTACTTTTTCACTGTGAGGGTGACCAAACAGTGGCACGGGTTGCCCAGAGATGTGGTAGAGTCTCCAGCCTTGGATATACTCAAAAGCCGTTACGGGAGCAGTCCGGAGCAACTGCCTATGGGTGATCCTTCTTGAGCAGGGGATTGGACCTGATGATCTCCAGAGGACTCTGCCAACCTCAA
>NW_010404023.1:26961-30921 GCF_000710305.1 Buceros rhinoceros silvestris | reverse complement strand
CCATGTGTTCTCTCCTGCTAGTGGCAATCTTCAGTAACATCAGCCACAAAATTTTGTCTACACAGATTTCCTAAAGCGACTCCCTATCTACTCACTCCATATCCAGGTTTACAGATTCACAACTTTACAGCTGTGGGTCTCTCTCCTCCATGGGCTTATTACTGAGGGTACAGATTGAAAGTGAAGTTAATGGGCTGCTTTTCAACACACTATAAATTCTTGGACTTCTAACTCCTGGGTATTTTCAGGAACCTTATTTTTTAAAATTGCATATAAGGAATCTGGTATGGGCATGACTTTGCTAATATTAAGTATTTTTCCCCTTCTGACATTTTTCTCCCTATCTATCGCTTAGCAAAAACAAAGACAAGTGTAAACAGCACCACAGCTGGAAGGACTGCTCTCGCCAAGAGAAGTCATCATGCAATGTTTTCTGAATTCTTTCTGCTATCTAAATACAGACTTTGAGACAACCTCCATCTTGCAATACTCATGCCTGCAAAATGAAGGCTAAAATTATTTACTAGGGGCCGTTGTAGAAACCGCACTCTGTGCACAGACTAGGAATACACACAGAAAAACATCTTTCTTACCTCAAACCAGGCGTGAAGGACCTAGCCAGCACTTGTGGAAAAAAAAGCTCTTAAGAACTGGAGCAGTGTATGAGGAAGTGAGCTGAGCAGTGAAGATATGTCAGTAGTCTGACCATGTAGCTCAGGGTTATTTATCTTCAACTCTCCCTAGAGGGTTGTCTGCTCACTTCTTGCAGTACTAATTGGCTCAGGCTCCACAGTGAACTGTTCACTACTATCAACCTACCAGGGGGAGGAGAGCAGCTGCAATGGTAGTTTGCAGGAATGGAACTTGTGCAGCGGGTAGAAGAAGAAGAAATAATAGTAATAAAGAAGACCAACAGGGCTCCACACATCAGGAGAACAAAATAGCCCTGTGCAGATTTGAAGTGTTGATGAGAGATGGGACTCCAAACTGTGT
The DNA here is from genome assembly GCF_000710305.1 of Buceros rhinoceros silvestris. Taxonomy (NCBI): domain Eukaryota; kingdom Metazoa; phylum Chordata; class Aves; order Bucerotiformes; family Bucerotidae; genus Buceros; species Buceros rhinoceros. Next base: position 29,928 of record NW_010404023.1, on the reverse strand, counting down.
AAATTGAATAAAGCATTCTGGGCCATTCCATGCTTCTAAACAACACGTGGTTACAGCCTCTGCCTTAAAGAAGGACACGGCGTGCCTCACTGCATCCTGCTCCAAGCTGAGAAGTGCCCCTCAAACAGTCCAACCAAATGTGTCAGGTGTGATGGCTGAAAAAAGAAGGGTTTGGGCCATGAATATACCTCCTCCACATTTCTTTTCCCAAACACATCCAGAGCGTATTCAGAGAGGAAGAACTGAGCAGGTTCACAGAAAACACGGAAAACATATTTATCACTGCCTTTTGTCAAAAGAATCATGCCAGAGAAGAAGCTCTTGTAAAAGATCAAGAATAGAAGACCAGAATTAGGTCCCTGCTAATGTAGGGGAGCTTAATGTACATTAGCCACTGAACACAAAACCAAAATAAATTTTAATAATCCCATGTTGTATGGTGCATCATACGGCCATATCTATGCACACCCTTACCTTGATATAGTGAGCTCATTAGATGACCAAATCCTTCTCTGGCAAACCTGTCTGAACTTTACCTGAAATCTATTTCTGTCCCAAGGTGACACTGAACAAAGCTGACTGGATGAATGTCTGTGATGTTTTTAAAACACCAATTAAAAGTTTAAAACTGATCTAGAAATGGGTGCACTTCTAAAGACTCAGTTTAATTCACTTCTATGTGTGATACGCATACCTAGAGTAATAAAAGACCTACATAATGAAAAATCTCATTTTGATAAACACCTGAAGATTATCACCTGCAAAGAACTCGTAAGTCAGTTCTATCAAAATCAAGACAGGGCTGTATTTCTTTTTAAAATGACAGTTGAAAGAGCTAGACTTGAGTGATATAATCAGTATACAGTCTTCACAAACTTAGGCAATCTTCAGTTGTGTATGTCATCGATTAGCAAACCCTTAGAAAGTATAAAATAGGGGTATTAAGTAATTGGAGAAGATAATTTCTAAAATGAAGTAGCTGTTTTTGCAGTCTGGAAGTACTATTAGAATATTTGTCGTTTACCAACTAGAATCACTTCAGAACCTGCCTCCTAATCATCCCAACACAGACTAAAGAAAAATATGCTATGCCTTGGAAATACAGGAGGACCCAGGCCTCATGTTCCTCTCATCCAATGCTTTGTCTTAGAGAGAGGGCAACACTAGATGCTTCAGAGAAATGTGAGAAATCCGGTGGCAGGCAATTATAGCATAATCTCTCTATACTGAGAGCTTCTTCTTAGAAGAAGCTAGAAATTATTTTACAGCGGTACATAGAACCTGAAAGTACTCCTACGAAGTTTTTATTTTCCAGGCATCCGCTTTGAATGTTGAAACATCATTAACCAATCCTTTGTTCAACAGAGGTCTACATGATCAGCCTTTAATACTATTATTACCTTCTCCTTGATAACTGCTGTTCCTTTTTTTGCCTTGTAAGTTATTTAAGAACAGGGTCATTATCTCACATATAATCGTGACAAAAACTGCAGGTGAAACATTAAACCCCTGGTCAGGAGCGAACGATCACCATAATGCAGAACTGGTACTAAGAACAAGAGGTACACATCTAGAACTCTAGAATTACTTTAGGTGCCTGGACATATGCCTTTATTACTCAAAAATAGAAAAACAAGCTACATGTGGACAACCTGTAAAGAAGCAAGAAAAAAAGGGGTAGAATCTGTCTCCACTAACTTCTATCACAGTTAGTTAAGAACAAGCAGATGCTACTGTTACCCGTTCTCCCTACAATATTTCTACAATCATTCTATCTATTGAAGGAAACTAGTTTGTGTGTCACTTGCATTCTGTTTGCAGCTCATCATCTCCTGCCTCTGTCTACTCTGTCTTTCCAAAAGAGCAGCACATCTAATTGAAGGCATGACATTTTCCTCCAGTCACCAAGAAGCAAATGCCTTTAAATCACAGTCCAGCTCTCAAATGACAACCTAGACATGCGCACACACACACACACAAACCCACTGAAAAAAGAATCAGTCAATCTAACTACTATATGACAAAACACAGATCATAATTTTGCTGCAAGGCCACTTGAGCTGAGATTTCATTTTCCAGCCAAAGCAGGTGGGGGTGCTGTATTTTGCAGTATGTACTCTATGGGCAATACAAGAGCAGCCATGACACGTGCTCGGTGCTGGATTTGAGATGGATTGTGCTGGGGTCAAAGCAACCACGAGTCCTTCCTCCACTACAGAGCCCTAACAAATCATCTCCCAGCAGTCTGCGCCAGAGTCTCTGTCTTTGAACACCAAGTAGCATGAACTCCCTTTGACCACCTTTTGGTGTTCACACTATTTTGGCCTTAAATAGCGTGACAGGTGTGTACAGAAGGCTGGGATAGCATAGCAGAAATAGGAAAAGGAGACAAAATAGAAAGGCAGATATAGCAACATGCTGGAAATTAACATCCCATTACGTAGTCTTATATACCTCTCCACTTTCTTTAGTCCTGTCCAGCTAAAGTTAAATTTCTCTGAAGAACTGTTCCCTTAGGCACCTAAGACATAGTTATAATATATGACCACAGTTTTGTAAGAGTCTTTACTTGAATCACCTTCTCTTCGGTATAATTTCCTTTGCTTCCTTCACTTCTGTATCAAATTGTCTAGCCTACTGAAAACTGTCTTGAAGCATGCACTTTGAAATCAGAGCTGATAAATAAAACTGGAGACACCTGAAAAGCCAGATCAACAAATATACTTTCCATTTATTTAGCTGTAGTTATAAATGATGTACAGAGGCTTCTCCAGGATTAGAACAAAATACTAAGTTATTTCACCTTCCACCTAGAAAATACTTCTCACCTGAGTTTGCCTTCTCTTAGACCAGTGCAAGCATGAAAATTCTCATTACTGCCTTGTACTAAATGTGCTTTGCCATTTTTGTTTGCTGATCATGTCCTTGATTCTTCCATTTGATACAATAATAATTTAAACACTCTTT
>NW_010404023.1:17389-26890 GCF_000710305.1 Buceros rhinoceros silvestris | reverse complement strand
TCTTTCCAATACGTAAAATTCCTTAGAGTTCCAATTTGTATCTCGCAGAATAAAAATCTAAAGCCATTTACCTGGAGAATCTGCTGTGCAACCTGGCCTACAGAAGCTCGTACTACACTGCTTCAGCATCATGTGCTGTTACAGGAATGGAGAGAAGTATAGCAGCAAGCAGAGGAAGGAAGGGTACAAAGGTGCCTTGTGTGTGCTAAAGAGTCTTGCAGGAAAAGGAGTATGGTTGACTGGAAACAGAAAGCAGCCATATCTGAAAGTCACTGAACGAAGAGTAGCCATTTGGTACTGCTGGATGAACCCCAAGAACACCACGTGTGTCTTTTTATCTCATTTTCTATCCTTCACTTTTATAGATCAAAGACGTTCTTCCCAATTCTCCCCTCCTCGATCACCCGCTCAGTTAATAGCACAAGTGAACCTGAACAATACTACTTTTTATAGGGTCAGTATTTTCTTCCTGAAGTGGTAAGAACAACTGACCTACATTGTATAGAGAGTGTAACTTGACTTGTGAGCTTCCCTTAACGAAATCAGCCCGCATCGTTACAAAGGTGTGGCTTGGTTTCAATGCCCTTGTATACCAAAACCCTGCTACGTTGTTTCAACATATCTAGATGTTTCTTAATTTTGCAACTATATATATGGTATATACACATATGTCTGAATTGCCACGTAACCAAGATTGAAAAAAGGAGCTGACATGCTTCATGATCTATAAATACAACTTTAGCAAGAATACTGATTTCTCAATGAATTGCCAGAGTCAATTCCTCTGTCTTCTAATTTGCCACAAGAGAGAACCTTTTTGATCCAATTAAATAAAAATGAAATAGAGGAAGTTTGTGCTGAGGAAAGTCTTTAATTAACACAAAACTATAGCCTAGTGTTCTGGTACAGAGCTGAGGGAAGCTGTTCATTCTGAAAGACCTCCAACAAAGGCTATGCATTCCAATTATGTCACATAGCAGTTGGAGCAAATGACTAAAGATGTGAATAATTTCTGGAGAAAAAGGGTTTTTTTCCAAGTCATTTTCATAAAATGCTAAAGGAACAAAATTAACCTAACACTAAAAATCATAAAATATACTGAATAAACTGATAATTATCCCATTTGTTCACAAGTTAGATCAAGTGTAGTATTGCTATGTTCAAGAGAACATCACTATATTCAAGAGAAGACATTTTTTGCACGTGTTCCACCAACAAGCAAGCATCAGCCTGTGAACTAAAACTCAGTTCAAATCATTCTCACATCAATAGGTCTCAGGCAAAATAAGTTTGAGAGAAATAACCACTGTAAAATTTTATATGTTAGTTATGTGAGAGATTAATACATACGTTAGTCAGATAATGAATAGCAGTCCACTCTCATTACAGCTGATAAAATTTCTAGCTTCAAAATTAAACAGTAAAAATGGCATTTTTTTACAAAAGTCCATGAATAACAATGACTGGTTTAGGTCAGTGCTTGGGTTGATTATGCTCTTTAAATTTTATATTACTAGCTATATATTTTGTGTCAGGGCACCATTCCAGTTACTTTTTTTCTTTCAGTTATAAAGCCAGTATTAAGAGTTTATCTTAATTATTTTCAGTGATTCAGCTGCCCAGACCTTTGTATGTTATAACTACTGATGAGGCCAAGCTGTAAAATGGAACACTGAAAGGGCTCAAATAAAAAAATGGAGATGCCAAATTCTTAAAAAAATGAGAGGCTGGATGAGGGTAGGATCCTCTGAGTAAGATGGCAATGAAACCTTTTGATGCAAGTTGCATCTGTAGAACACATCTAGACCAAACTGTCTATTTCAGCCTCAGAAAGCACAGAAGGATCTGTGCCTCTCAGAGATCACGTTCGTGGTTTTGTGCAATAGTGGATAGCACCACTAATACCCAGAGCTGGACGAACTGCAGAATTCCCTTTGCTTTTGTAAATGCTACCGAGCAGCAGAAGTAGCAAGTTGCTTACTGGAAGCTACTTAGAAAAGGAAGCAGTTTTCGTTTCATTTTCTGGTGTAAGGTTTTTCATTTGCTTCTTAAAAGAATGCAAGTTCAAAGCAACGATGATAAAACCCATCTTGTTCCACCTCCAGGAAGGATTCTGCACATGGAACATCCTAGCAAAGTATCATAGTAAGAGGGCTTTTTGCAGGCATAAGGTTATGTTATGATGGTTTCAAGGTACGAGGCACAAAAGGTCAAACTCTTTCATCAGAAGTCCATGGGAAGTAGAACAGCTGTGTGAATAAAAGCTATGCTGAATGAAAGAGAAAGAAATATGGAGATGGAAAGGTAACCCAAATTCTGCCACTATGACAAAGCTAAAATCTGTTACCATGGCACAAATGCAAGACAACATTACTCTGCAAACTGCAGCACACTCCCTAAATACGGAGAAATTAGCAGTAATGATCTATTACTCTCTCAAAAAAATTAGGAATACAACTGTCTGAACAAAGTAGTCCCTTGCATCCTCGAGGCATCACAACAGGATATAGATGCTATAGAATTATTTTTACTTTAAAAGCTTTAATATGTACATTCTCCCTTGTGTTCACAGTTATTCACTATAATGACATGATAGCCAATAAGAACGTAATAGCTTTGTGCCTTTGTGCATACCGGCGAAGTGTCCGACCCCATACATTACAAGAAATGATTCGAGCATAGTAATGTTTTGAGACAGTTTACTGGAAGAAAGAAAACACTGGAGCAGGTTGCCTTGACAACACTATGTAGCTGCACCAAAAATCAAAAGGAAATGTAGGATTTTCTTCTGTGTTAAGGACTGCAAAGCATTCACCAGACTGTGTTAAAAGGGAACTAATCCCACGGCAAGTCAATGTTACCTGACCTATGCAATATTAGCTATCACTTCTTATCATGAGACTTATTAGAAAACTGATGAAAAAGCCAGATGGTTCATACTTCACAGCACAGGGCAACAAGAAGTAAACAGCAAGTGATACAGTAATGAGAGCTCAAAGCTTCTTTTTTTTTCCTGGGAGACTCTGCAGATCACTCACTTCTCATTCTGAGAGTCTGTTCTGGCAAGAGAAGTGGTTTCTAAAGGCGACTGCTTTTGATTTCATAGCAGAATTTCACAAGGATGTCTTTGCGGGCTATATCACTTTTGGCAGTGATCACCATATTCTTAAATAAGGAATGTAAATATGAATTATCCAGCTAACACTGAACCAAAAATAAATAAACATCCTTAACATATTTTGCTATCACTGAATTTATCATGCATGCTACTAGATTTTATATATTAAAAAAAAATACTTATCTACAAAGCATCCCATTATGAACAAATTCCTCCAGGCAGTCACATTTTTTAAGATTTACTCTGTTTAAAGGACTGTGTTGAGCGCAGAGGAGGGAGCTGTATCTGACTCCCTCACACATTAGCTAAGCGCTCCAACAACTAGATTTAGAGCAGTGCAGGTGAGGAGCGTTTTGCAAAAAAGGCACCCTGTGCAGTTTTAACTCCAACAGGGGGAGCAGAAGCAGATGTGTCCCTGCTCAAGTGAAACATTAAGTCTGGGAGAGAAACGGGATTCACTTTGAACTTTCCTTTTGTCTATCATAGCTCTCAAAGCAGCATTGTGACTTTCTTTGACTTTCTTCCATCGCTACCATAGGTGATTCACTTTTTTTTTTTTTCTCTTAAGGAGCCAGAGGAATTGCTGATTTCCCTGCCTTACAGCCGGGCATTACCCACGAGTTGTCTGTTGGCTCAAGCCCCACATCCTAATTGGTTTCACAGCTCCTATTGATCCAATGTTGTTTCAAACAGGGCGTCCTTCATCTACAGTCATAAAACTAAATATTTGCTTTTGATCCAATAGCTAAATCAGCATAAAACCAAATCATTGAAATCTTCCCCATACTGCTTTAACCAGTTAACCACTAATCTGACCACAGAGGGGCAATGATATGCTTGAACTGGGTTTTGCTTTGTATGGAAATTTGGGTTAGCCATTTCAGTTTGAGTTAGCCAGTTCCATAACTTCTCTCCAGCACCTAAATATCCTGCTCTGGGCCGTTCTGAACCATGTGTCTCCAACTGGGACTTAAACCTTTGAATCTTGTATGGGAGTTAAAGCTGGCATGGATATTTTATCACCCATTACAATCTGGTTATTTATAAAATAAATGATACCAAGCAGAGAGAGAGCATTCCTTCCTTTTCCTCTACCGACAGCAGCTGGGTAAACGAGAAGTTCCACAGAGTTCAAGGGTGTAAAATCCAAAGAGAGGAACCACATACCACATTTAGAAGTGCCATTTACCAATATATAAGGAGGAGTAAACACTTAGAAGATATACGTACACATTCAAAATAATAACACCAAGTTTCTTTCATTATCAAGACAGGCTTTGCTTCTGTTTAACAGAAATGTATCGCTCTGTTCTAAGAGAACACTCACAATCCTCTGTTTTTAAAAGTGATGAATTCAGATACCCTTTCTATGAGAAGATCAACCCCCCAACTGGCACATAATGCTCCCTTAAACAAAAAATTGACTTGCTCTTCCTTAATGACCAAGAGTAAACTGTACAGTAACAATATGCAACACTGCTTATGCCTCACATACGTATGACATTATTTGTAAATCGATTCAAAGATAAAATCAAGAGAGAAAATAGACACGTCTGTCACAGAATAATCTGTTTGGATAATGCATCAAAGCAAAACATCTCATCAAATACTAGATGTCTGAAATGGGCAGCAAAATCTAAATATTAGCAGTGTTTTAAAGTATTGTGGGACTGTGGAAAAATCTCCATTTGAAGACATTTCTGCATTTTAAGTGCCTTTTGACACTTTAATCCATTCAATACAGTATTTTTGTTTAGGTCCTGTTTCTACTACGCCTCAAACACCAAATTCAAGAGATTATAAGAAGTGCAGGAGCTGCTTTACCAGGAGGACATCGTTTTTAAAGAACAAGTGATTTTCTGGGGATGAAGCTGGTACCTGAGAGAGCTCAATAAGGACTCACACTTCTTGCGATTTTCTAATTCCTTCCAAAATAAATAAGGTCACTTTATAAGTGAGAAATTCTGCATCATGGATTGCAAATGCTGAAAGGTAAAGCTACAAATGCAACTATATTGTTTACAACCACAGATGGACATAGCAGAGACCAGGAGAAATAAAACAGACACACTAAGCAACGCTTACTATTTAATCTCTAAATTTGTATTTAGCCAAGTAATTAGACCTGCTCAAATACATGAAACACTTGCAAAGCCTGTTAATCAATGCTTAAATGGGTGATTACTCCAATGCAAAGACTCACTAAAATGATTAAACTAAGTTTTATTTGGTGTCTGGTCCTCTCAGGGATTCTGTAATTAAATAACTGTTGCTTATTGGCACAAGCCTATTGTTTTAATAGAGGTATCTTGATTTAAGTTAACTTACCGTGCTGCACATTGTCACTTATGTGTGCTAACAGCTGTTTGACATGATATTTAAACATGATTTTGTTATAAAATCCTAGACTTGGAGAAAAAAAATGTTGGGAAACATTGAAGGTGCATGAAAGGCTGAGGCCTGAATGAAGATGGTAATTCACCAGTTGAATTAAATAGTTTGTTTTATATTTAAATTCTGCTTTTGTGATACTGCAAAAACAAAAGTGTAGATACCTGTAATTAAGTTCTGTAGTCTGTAATTTTTTCCCTTCAGGAGACCAGTAGTTGGACTGTTATTATGGTAAAATTCATCTTGATGAAGCAATGCAGAGTCAAGAACCAAACTTTAGAATCTCATATCATGAGTAAGGTAGAGATTGACAATAGAAACTGTTTGAGAGATGTGACCTTTCTCTTGCAGAATACCACTTCAAATCCAGAGCTGATAGCCACGGAAATGTCATCTTCTGGAGCTGGCCAGAAACTTTCACTTTAGGGGAAATAACTTTTTTTGTTGTTGTTTTTTAATTAAAAAGAGTTTCTTATGTAACTAAGTACTCTTCCACTGGAGCTAAATCTGTGGTGTTTTGTTTAGGAAACACTGAAATGAAATCTGTTTTCAGAATTCCTCAAAGTTTATTAGCAAATTTTTTTTTTAATTTGCTGTTTCCACTTGCCATATGGCAAGGCTGACAAGAACTGCACCATTTTCAGCCGTAACTACCCCCGTCCTCATTGTGTCCTTGCCGCTATGACCAGAGAATTCCAGAGATTTGGGAGATTTTAATTCTCTGCTGACAGGCTGGACTTAGTGCTGGAGATTGAAGGTTCTTCGGGTCTAGTACACAGCCAAGCCTTAGCAAAACCTGTAACTCTCAGGAAGGTCTGGAAATCCTGGAGTCCGTACTGCGTTTTAGATCCTGCATCAAGGAAACAGGATTGTAGAGAGCTTTAGATTTAGGAGCTGCCTGTCCCACAGCACTTTGGTCTCTGGTAAGCAGTCTTCATGCCATCTTCTGAAAACCTGGACTCCTAGGGAATGCCCACAGCTGAGGTTCTGGGCTCCATAAAAGCTTGCAATGAATTTGTCAGTGTTTCATTAGAATTTTCCACTTTTGCAAAATACATAGGTTTTGACAGAAAAAAGCGCTTTCAGTGATTTTTATAAAAGTTTTTCAGGTAGAAAGTTACCAGTCAGCTGTACTTACTCGGCAGGTCTCTTGATGACCATTATTTTGTCCCTCACATTGCCCTTGCTACAGCTGTCAACGTGCTTTGTGTACAAAACAGCCTCTCATAAATTGTTTAGTGTTTCATAAATTTGTGAACGACGGTGAATGTACTGCATACACTTACTAGGAACAATATATTTAGTTTAATATACCATATGAAAGGTATCACGGTTGAACGGATAACTAATTTTAACTTCGAAAGCTTTGGACACTTTGGTTTTGGTTTCTGAAATAGGTGTAAATTGTAAGAAAGGATCTATAATTATTGCTCAGTCCATAGTATACAGACAAATATTTGTTAGCACTGTATTTGAAAGGGAGCATGTTGCCAGCATTTACTGCCATGCAGATAAACTACATCTGAGTGCTGCTTTGAGCAGAAACAAAAACATCCTGTCTGATAGAACCGTCTAATCTTTCCTTTGTCAGAAACCAAAAATATACCAGAGAACCAATGATAAGCTGAATAAGATGGTAATCACCAATTAAGAAATTGTGGACTTGTAGGAATTACATTACTACTCCAAATCTGCCAGTATTACATTAATTACTTTCACAATACTTCTGATATCAATAGTTATGCACATTTTTCATTCCTTTTCTCCTTGGATGCTATAAATTTTGTTTCCATTTTTTAAAAGATGCTTTATTACCTAATGCAATCAGGCAAAGGCTTTTGTTAAAAAATAACAGCATCTGTAAATTCTCTCGGGGAAAGTGGTTATTGCAAGGTGAGGATGACAAGGGGACAGAAGCATCTCTCTTACCAGGAAAGGCTGAGAGACCTGGGTCTGTTAAGCCTGCAGAAAAGGAGCCTGAGAGGGGATCTGATCAATGCTTATAAATATCTAAAGGGCAGGTGTCAGGAGGAGGGGACCGGACTCTTCTCGATGGTGCCCAGTGACAGAGCGAGAGACAACAGACACAAACTGGAACACGGGAAGTTCCATCTGAACATAAGGAAGAGCTTCTTTACTTTGAGGGTGGCAGAACACTGGACAGGCTGTCCAGAGAGGCTGTGGGGTCTCCTTCTCTGGAGATACTCAAAACACGCCTGGACACAATCCTGTGCAACCTGCTTTAGCAGGGAGGGCTGGACCAGATGATCTCCAGGGGTCCCTTCCAACCCCTACCAGACTGTGAAGCGTACTTGTTAGATGGAAGGTTAAAGCACTTTGTGTTGAAAATAGAAACATATATGCAGAAAAAATCCCCACAAGACATGCTAGAGGCAGAGATTTTATACAATTATCTCCTCCTATCCATTAGTTAAAATTTATCTGTCATTACTAAAACCTAAGTTGATATAATTAAGTTTTTAGTCATAAGTTTTTTATTTACATCTATTTCAATTTCCAGTCTACCTGGCGAGGTCTAGCCAGCACTTGAGAACTGTGTCCTTTCCTATCACAAGCTTTGTTTGTCAAATCAATGCCAAGTCTCTCTTCAAACGTGCTTCATCATGAGGAACTTACTAGAGAATTTCTCTGGATGGGAAATGGGAAGGAATTCCATTTGTTCGCCTTTCTGTAAACTGCTGCTAGCTATGCGGGCATGTCAGCTATGCCAGGCTGACAAAAAGAATCATAGAATCATAGAACGCTTTGGGTTGGAAGGAACCTTCAAAGGTCATCTAGTCCAACTCCCCTCTGCAGGGAGCTGGGACATCTTCAACTAGATCAGGCTGAGCAGAGCCCTGTCCAACCTGACCTGGAATGTTTCCAGGGATGGGGCATCTACCACCTCTCTGGGTAACCTGTGCAAGTGTTTCACCACCCTCATCGTAAAAACATTCTTCCTTACATCTAGTCTAAATCTCCTCTCTTTTAGTTTAAAACCATCACCCCTTGTGTCCTGATGCAGCAGGCCTTTCTAAAAAGATCATCTAAAAAAGACCGTCGCCATCTTTCTTATAAGCCCCTTTTAAGTACTGCAATGCCGCAATAAGGTATCCCTGGAGCTTTCTTTTCTCCAAGCTGAACAACCCCAACTCTCAGCCTTACTTTACTGGGCAGGTGTTCCATCCCCCTGATCTTTTTTGTGGCCTTCCTCTCAACCCTCTGCAACACGTTCACGTCCTTCTTGTGCTAAGGAATCCAGAGCTGGATGCAGTACTGCAGGTGGGGTCTCACCAGAGTGGAGTAGAGCAGCAGGATGACTTCTCTTGACCTGCTGGCCACGCTTCTTTTGATGCAGCCCAGGATATGATTGGCTGTCTGGGCTGTGAGCACACATTGTTGTCTCATGTCCAGCCTTTCATCCACCAGTACCCCCAAGTCCTTTTTCTGCAGGGCTGCCCTCAATCCATCATCCTTCAGCCTGTACTGATACCAGGGATTGCCCCAGCCCAGGTGCAGAACCTTGCACTTGTCCTTGTTGAACCTCATAAGGCTCACATGGGCCCACTTCTCCAGCTTGTTCAGGTCCCTCTGGATGGCATCCCATCCCTCAGGCATGTCAAATGCACACTCAGCTTGGTGTCATCTGCAAACTTGCTGAGGGCGCACTCAATCCTGCTGTCTGTGTCACTGATGAAGATAGTAAACAGCACTGGTCCCAATACAGACCCCTAGAGACATCACTTGTCACTGATGTCTTTTGCTATTAAAACACTCCTGTGTATGCAGATACTAATTATAAGCCAATAAGTTCTACATGTTTTTCAAGGGGTCTCACACTGAATTTTATTTTAAATCAAAACTTGCCCTGTTCTAGATTGGCTCAAACTTCAAAGATGCAGCAAAACCCAAAAAGGAGAACAGCATTTTTAGGGAAAAATTAGAGGAGAAATTATTCACTCCGAAGAAAACAAAACCCACATATGTTTAAG
>NW_010404023.1:0-17268 GCF_000710305.1 Buceros rhinoceros silvestris | reverse complement strand
CCCTACACTAACAACCTGTGTCCCATTAAACTGATTTATCCTGGAAAACAGATGAGTGCAGATAACATATATTTGACTTTGAGGATGCAAGGTCGCCCTGTGGTTTAGATTCCATTAACTAATCGTACTGTACGAGTGATTAATTTGCCCCCAAGTGTAACAGAACAGATGCAGCTAGATTGATTGGCTGTGTTACTTCATAACTGCTGGCTCCACATTGGTATAAGCATCATTCTCAATCAGATGTCATGGGTTCAACCTAAAAATTACTGGGTGAACTGGCCTGCATTATTCAGGAGCATAACGTGATGAGTATGGTTTCTTTCTGTCTTAAAAATAGGCAGATGGGCCAGTAACAAAAAGCTGAAGATAAAAATTCTAAATACTAAAAACTACTATTTGTGCATTTATATTGCATGTGTGCTGAAAGAGTCTTTAGACAAAATCCTCTGCTGCTGTAAATTAACTAACTTAACTAGTAAATTAGGTAAATGGAGAAATAAAATCCCTGGGACTGATTTAACAACATCAGATACAAAGCCGGTTTGGACAGGCAGATGTTTCTTTAATCGTGCCAGTACTTTGCACAGCCATCCTGACCATTTGAGACTCGAGGATAATTAAATTCAAAAGCATCATACCTTCCGAAGAGGTTTGAGCTTGGTCTCCATTATAAAGTCGTACTTGCAGAGTTCACAACAGCGCGTGTCTGAGCTCTTAATCCACTGGTGCAGGCAGGCCTGATGAACAAAGCGCAGGGTCCCTGTGCAGCGACACGGTGTGATGAGGGGACTTTCATCATCTCCCTCACAGTGGCAGATCCTGACAGGAAGGACAGCAAGAGCTAGTGAGGGAACTTGCCAACCAGCAACGCAAAGGCACTGGTTTATTTACACTGCTTTTTCATTTTCAGACTTGACATTCATAAAACACCAGGGCTATGACCTTTCAGACTGAGGCCCAGGAAGATATTCCTTGTTCTCTTCTGCCACTTAGTAATTTCTCTTCACTTAGTTATTTCTTTTTGAATACATTATGTGGTCTGAAGGCAAATCAATAGAAATAACACTGGTTTTCCCTTTTATGCATGGCAAAACCTTTAAGACAAATACTAGAGCTCTTTCTAAGAGCTGAATAGTTCTTGGTCTGTAAGTAATGCCAATGAAATACTCAAAGTGAGCAGAATCTAACACAAGCTGCAAATAACCAGTATGAAAAGTACAAAAAGTTCCTAGGACATCTCTTTGGAGTTACACAGTTAAAAGGATTAGAGAGTAGTTTTGAGCACTCTGGAGTTGTGCGTATGGCGCAGCATATACACACATGCACACACTTTTTAGGAGGCAGGTGTTAAAAGGTCAAGGTCCTTCCTGCTTTTAATTCTTCACTGTCCCTTTGAAGGAGATAGCTGAGTTATCTGGGAAGACAAAAGCTACAGACATAAGCAGACACTAAGATAGATACTGGTCCCAGAACTACTGTTTCCTTGTATTGGGATACAAAGCTTTTTTGCATAGAGGCTTTGCATAAAGTGATTAGTTTCCTATCATCAAAATCTGATGGTTTTCTTCTGTGAAACATGTCCAGATGTCTTGGTGATCCTTCCCTCTTCCAAATAGACTCCTGATCATATCAGGAAAACATTCACCCTCCACAATGACACCTTTATTGGCAAGTACCTCTATGATGGCAGAGGAAGCTCTATAGTGAGCAGCATGCTCACCTGAAGTTAGGGAGGTTCACCTCATTGAAGAGTAACTCCCTTCCATCCCCACTCCAGAAAAACACAACAAAGTACCCAAGCCCTAATCCCTAATGAATGTCCTAAGTGTCAAACTGGCATGTAAGGCGGGGCGGGGGGGGCGGGGAGGAACCTGAAGCCTGAGAAATGTTATCACATAAATGAATCTTAGAGCTTGGAAACTTAGGAAAGGAACCCTCAGATATGTGCGTGCAGAAGACTCTGAACATGTCTGAGAAATAACTCACCCCTTTACGCAGAAAGCTGTGGCCACACTGCTCCTGGGGTAGGAAAAGGACTGGGGAGGGCCCTTTGGAGAGGTTGTCTTCCTACTGGCCAGGTTAGGGAAGAAGGGCAACCTTCTTCATAGCACAGGAGCACCTGGTGTACATGAGGAGGCAGCCTGGCAGACACCCTGTGAAAGACTGGCTACAGCAACAGCATCGAGGCTGCCAAGTCTACAAGCAAGGGGAGGAGGAAATTTCAACATGGAAGCGAAAGATCTATGGATCAATACCAGCAGCTTCACTATTCTTCCATGGTAGAATAGCCTAGAGCCGTGAGAAAATTAATCTACAGCAATGAGAAAGCAAAACAAAGCTGCTTTGCTGGATATATAGAAAGAAAAGCCAACAAAAAATGAAGCTCTGGAAACCTGGTACACAAAAGCCGGGCTTCAGTGTCCACAGTGGTGCCCAGGCAGCATCTTCTGCCCCACGGGAGTGGAGGTGAGAATACTCACAACTTCCATCTCACACACATTCACTCTTTGAGACACATTTTACAAGAACTCAATTTACAGTCTTGTCTTTACTAACCCAGCCAAGCCAGGTTTATCAGTGGCTTAGTTCTTGAATGGAAACTGGCTATGTGATGATTTCTTATTGAGCCCGTAGCTTCAGCAGAACTAAATTTTCAAAACAGCAAATTGCTATTTTGCTAACAAATGCATTCCCAGTTGAGAGTTACATAAAAACCATAATTTTCTTTTTAAATGAAAGCTATTTCCCAAAGGAAAACTAGTATCCTTTGTTCATTTAAATTCAAGCTCTACATAATTTATTTTACAGGCTTAGCATTTAAACTATTTAGAAATTAGCAACTAAGCTGTGTACCCAAAAGCCTTTTTCCTACTACTGCCAGAGTTGTTTAAAGGTATTTTAAGAGCTAATACACAAGCCTGAAACTCCAATGGGATCTTCAAATAAAGTGTCACTGCAGATTTTAAATGAAGAGAAGTATTCTTTAGTAGAAATACTTTTACAGAAAAACATATATGAATTACACATTCTATTCGTCCTTTTGTTGTACAGAATTTACAAGCCAGAAGTATAAACAGCAGGGTGACATTACGAACTTACATTATACAGAAGCTCAGACTAAATAATCTAATGGCTTCTTCTAGTTTTACAACCATGAAATATGTAATGAGAATCAAAACAAACTTTAAATGGAAATAAAGTCCAGAGAAAATAACCAAAGGCATGGTTTTCATTAGCTCGAATGCTCTTTGGTGCAATTCAGCTCTTCATTATTTGTTTAGCCAAAATAAATTAGCTTAAAAGAAATCTGTGCTAGCTAAACTCTCAGTCACAGTCTTTAAAGTTACACGGATGCCTGACAGCTATTGCAATGGATGTTGGCTAACTGCTTTAGTATTTTTTAAAGACTTGGGCCAGACAACTTGTGATATCTCACTCAGCCACTAGTACCGAATCAGAATTTTGTGTGTCTTTGCCCTTTGCTTATTTATCTATCATGTATGTTATAATTATCACAAACTATGGAAAATAAATTGTAAATAATGGTTTTGAAAAATATGCTATGCAAACAGAACTGAGCCAGGGATACAAAGCATAAACTCACCCAAATCATATCCAAACCAAGCCAGAGGCAGGACATTTCCATGATCACAAATGTTTAAAAGTTTCACCCATCAGGGTTGAACTTATCCTGAGAGTAAAATTTGGTTACATGCTTCAGAAATCAATTGAATTAAAAAAACCCTCCAGAACCCACTCTCCGCTATAAAGAAAAGAAATAAATAAATGGCTATACCTATACTGATTTCTTCACAAGCTGTAGTACAACACTGATCATAGTTAATAGCTGCAGTTTCACCTGCTCAGACGCAGGAACAGAATTTACATACTCAGGTTTTCAACTTCCTAGTGCTTTAGTAGATAAATGGGCTTCAAGACTTTTGACTGTCTGGAAATGGAGAGAAGAAAGCTATCTGACCAAATCCTTTTAGTTAGAATCCCTTTATAGTCACAAATTGAGCCTGCATAATTTTTTACATTTTTTTTGGTAGGTTCCACAGTTTAGCGCTTTAAAGATTCCTCCCTATGAACAGAACCTTACTCATGTAGAGGTACATATGAGCACAAGGCTCCAAAGGACCTTTGGCTCTATAAATCTTGTGTACACCAGACATCACAGCATATACGAGCTATTAGATGATTCAGATATACAGATATTTGTGTGTGTGTGTGTGTGTAATATACACCTACAGACATATCCCTACACATTGAGGTCACAGAATATTTCTTTTAAGAAAGCTCACTGTGAAACGTTTTGAAATAATACTCTAACACTGCAGTCATTCTTATGCTTATGGTTTTGCTTTATATGCCAGTATTTTAATTACCCAGCATATATTTCTCTAGCACTAATTGTTTCTACAACCTTCAGCACACAGATGTACCAGAGAAATTTATGTCAACACTGAGCATATATTGGACACAAATCCAAATCCATAAAAATTCTTTAAAGGATATTCTTAAATAGCAGGTTCACTTATAATGAAATAAATTATCAAAAAACCCCCATATTATTCATGAAAAAACCTGCCAAACAGAAGACAAAATTAATCCTTATGAAATATTTTGTATAATTCATACAAAAACTGTTGCAGATTTCTTGTATGTTCCCTACCCAAAAAACAATTCTCAAAATAAATCAATCTGGAAAGTTTTTGGGAATGATGTATGCAAAAATGAAAAGTTAAAGAAGTTTATTGAGAACATTCTAAAATTTTTTTAGTATTTCTTTTTGTGCAAAATATTCATTGAATTTAAGGCACATTCAAACGATGCTGAAAATCTCTCTGATAATGCAATGCTTGATTGAGAAATTGTGTGTGACGTATTAAATTACGTACCATACTGGCTAAGCAATGGGTCCTGTTCATTGCAAAAGTTAGAAGATAGGAAGGGAAGTATGAAACAAGATTGCTACAGCTTGTAGACATTCATACGTAATAGGATTTAGGCTGATTTTCAGAAAAATCAGCAAGAGCTATCCCGGACGACTGTCTTTCACTTCTCATCAAATTAAGATTTTTTTTCTTCCATAGAGACAAACATTTCTTACATAATCTCAGTTTCAAATGTCAACTAAAATCAGTACAAAGCAAGGAGCTCACATTGAAAATGTTGAGATTTTGCCAACTGGTTTAGTTCGGCACAGTCATGGCAACTATAATTACAATCTGTATGGTTAGTCACCACCCGAGCTGCTTATTGGGAGAGAGAGATTCCAACAGGTTTGTGGCTTTCCCTTCACATGCAAGGTAACAATTTTATTCTCATTAAAGAGAATAGCTGCTAATCTCTACCCTCATTGGAAAAACAGATGTTATCCTAACCTGCCTTTCACTAATCCACTTTACTTGAAGAGTGATTAAGAAAATAGGCCAATCTCTATGATGCTCTAATGAAGTAGAAAACGCACTTATTCTGCAGGACTCTTGTTGTGCGCTGTGCAACTTGGTGCTCTACTCCTACCCAGCTGGCAGGCGCTCTCCTATGACATTGTCTGTACAGCTGATTTCCGTAGATGACTAATGTTAAAGGAAGGTGATTAAGAATGAATCAACATGTTCCAGCTTGTATTTCAAGTCACATAAGAGCCTTGTCATAAGGAGAAGTGCTGGTGGAAAACAGTTTGCAGTAATTCTGCATTACCAGAACTCTTTCAATGGATCCCATTTTGAGACTGGCACTGCCTAATAAAATTTTCAAGAATTTTTGGCTATTACGTATAGACAAAGGGTTTAGCTTCAGTAATGTGGTGCAGATAGCTTTTACAGACTTTAAAAACATACCAGGTAAAATTTTACCCTCATTAAAAAATGTACAACCTAGGAGAATGCCTCTGAGGCTTTAAAAACTAGAAATGTGTATGGAGGCATCGGTGTACTGTTAGTGATGTATGATAATGTTTAGGGGCTATAAATGACATAATTAGGTACAAGTAGTATTGTTCTCTAATATTCCCAGGTGTTGCAGCGAATGTGTAGCAAATCTGTGCAAAAAACCAGCCTGATAACCTACACCAGGCACATCTTGGTGGGGGTTGCTTTGATTTGATACTGATTTGAGGTTGGACCAGTAATTGCAGTTTAGTGTCATTCAAAGGGAACACAGTTCTCTTTGAGAACCCTGACACCAATCCTCAGCACGATCTAGACCATGGTAAAAGTGATCAGATGTGCTTCAAAACCAGGTTCCTCATATAAACTAAAGCACTAATGGAGGCCCCTTCACTGACAAAATTAGGAGGAGCTACTGCCTTGTGACTGTGACATGTTTACTGCCACTGTGAAGTAATTCCCATGTGTTGGGAACTAAACCAATGCAGATAGCCATACCGCCATTTTCCCACGTATGGAAGTAGAACAGCAGAATAAAAATGCTTTCGAACTTTTACCAGATCTCCCTAATAAAGGGGGAAATATCTTCTCCATATAAATATGCTCGAGAAAGATAATGCCTATTCCAAAAACATTATTTCTGGTGAAGAATGATTGAAAATGCAGTTAAAATCTTGCACTTCACTGGAAAGCATCCCTGGACTCATAATTATTATGCAAAGATAATAAATTCTTATCCTGTTCAGTGGGTACATCTCCTTGCTGTATCTCACTATTACTAAAGGGAGCTCAGTCAGGCAGAAACAACATAGCTGGAAAATGTTGGACCAAGAAGAACCCTGGCAACGCATTTTGGCTATGAGGATTACAAGCTGCCAGCATGAAGTACCATGAGCTCATAGGTTATCTTAATTGGACCAAAAGGAACCAAATTCCACAGGTTTGCAAAAATATGAACAAATTTGCTGTTGTTACTGTCTTATAATCTTAAGAAAACTGTCCTCCGTCCAAAAAAGGTAATTTTCTCTTTTTGACAGTTTATAAAGTGCTTACAGTGCGTTTAGATAGTTAGAACCTAAAATTAAAGCAAAGAACTTTATGAACGACTCAGAGCAAATAATTAACTCATTCATAAAAAGAAACCAAAATAATACCAAACTCTGCTCCAGCATAATTTACCACTTGGGGAAGAAAAAAAGATAAATTCACTAAATATGTTAATCCTGCAATAGGCTACAGCATGCCACGATTCTCTTGCTTTAATTTTGAGGGTTTTGGGTTTTTTAATCTCATTTCCATTCTTTTCACTGTTAAATCGTAAAGTAATCTAAATGACAAATTGGTCTTCCTCTCCATTTAAACACAGTGTGAATGAAGCACATTAATCCTCCATACCAAATGTAATCAATTTGTATACCTCTTCCCTGTCACTCCTGCCCTTCCATTATGCTATACAGCCATCATCTGACTAGAGGAGAAAACATTTTCAAAACATTGCACCACACCAGTGCTGTTTCGTGATGGTTTAGATAAAGCTTTCTCTTGATTTCTGCAAGCGTGATCAGAATTTGTAAGAGACTCAAGCACAAACAACACTAGCAAAAGCACACTAAATCTTATTTTGTCAACACCTCTTGTCCTTCTATTAATCTTCCATTATAGATGATAAATAATGTATCTAACCATCTAAAGAGTTACAAGTAATTCCTGACTCAGATGCACTGTCAGTGCAGCTCCAGATACGTGTCAGACAAGATTTACTGCACTGACTGTAGTTCAAAGACTTACAGACTGCATCTTACCAAAGGATTTAGATTTCCTCCCACCTATGCAGTGAAAGTCAAAGCTTTAAGTAAACTCCCTATAGAACGTATACAAGTTTTAGGTATTTAATAGCAGGACTTTTAAAATACAAGGGTCTCCTCTCACCCAAACCTTCTAGCAGGAAGCGGTACCATTTCACCTATTTGCATAGAAAACAATAAGTTTTGAGAGAACGAAGCAGCAGCTGGGACTCAGTTCTCCCCCAGTTAAGTGACCCTAATGACAACAAAGCTTGCCTTGTTTGGCTCACCTTGCATCCTTCAGAATCAAGGAGAGCTTCCAAAAGAGATTGCATAACCAGATGGCTAAAGAGGTGACAGGCGGGGCTTTGAACCTTCAGGTGGAGAACAGAATTGACCAGGATTTCATACTGCCTCAAAGACTGGTGAACCAACAGACCATTGCACAGAGGAGGAGATTTCTCAGAAAGCAGGAGACTCCTATCACAAAGTCACTGTGCAAAACCAAGGCTCTGAACAGGAAAGTAAGTGGCAGTTGCGGTTCTTGAAAGGGAAGGTGTGAGGAGCTAACATGCAGGAAAAGATTCAGAGATTTGGCTCCTAATGAAGGAATGTATCATTCGGAGTCTCCAAGGAAGGCTCTAACATTTCAAGAAGAAACAGGTTAAAAACCCTCTTCAGCCAATCACTACAGTCTGACAGTTCAGCATCCTCCAGTTTTCGGTGACTTTAGAGGGCTCTGGATGGCATTTCAAGTTTACATATTCTGCACTACAGTTTAAATTATTTACTGGATCCAACTTTATTGTTTCATAGCTTCAGCATAAATATTTAAAATGAGTGTAAATTTCAACAGCAGTAATTGAGCCTATATATCTATCTTCTGTTCACCTTTCTCTTTTTTCCTCAAGTCCATGAGGACTTGTTTCCTCCCAAGAAGCTTTCTGACTTGATTTTGTAAGTACTCTGCTGCATAAATATTTCAGGATGCAAGTATTTTCACGCAAGATGCTACTTTTGCAGGTCCTACTAAATAATATTATGAAAAAAAAAGAACATTGTTACCACACTTGATTTCACAGAAACTTGCTTCTTGTCAAGCGCAACATACAGTATTTCTTCCTATCTATGATTCTGTTAACATAGGAAAAGACTAATTGGGTATTTCTATAAGTTTATAATGGCCTTTTAATTAATACACTAGCTTTTTAAAGCTGATTTTAAAATTTATACTTGAAGTAGATACTGCAGATTTCATGAATCAACTTCATCATCTCCCTTAATGCTTCTCCCCATTCCTACCAGTCTTCTAGCATGTCCTACTCTTCTGTTTACCCCTCAGACAAGGGTCTGCCATTAACTGACTGCATACAGAGTCACTCATGGAATTCAGCAAGATCAAAATTCTATTTATGATAAGTATTTTTTTCAAAGTTAGAAACTCCACCTTATTTACATGTGTGTGGTTTCTTTCAGCTAATTATAGTTCAGTGTTATTGCTGAAATGACTGCGTCAGTATGATGAAAAGATAAATTCAGAGTCAGTACACAAAGCACTTGTGATACACTGGTGGTAATATCAACTAACCAATTTTCTTTCCTTAATAATTCCCATGTGAAAATCCATGGGACTAAATCCGCATAATCGACTCACTTTATCACGTCTCACACACAGCTTTTTCCCTTTAGAGAGTTTACCCTCATGCAGACCAAAGAAAGCTATTTCAGAGGTTGTGCCTCAAGACACATGGCAAGCTCCAGAATAAAGTGACTATGAAGAAAAACTCAGATGCAGGTCTACTTTGGAAAAGAGAGATCCAGCTGACTCAGAAAGCCCATCTTGTGAATCTCAAAAAAAAAAAAAAAAGAAAAAAAAAAGGTGATGAAACAACTCTGTATGATCAGACCTTATGTAGTTGTCCCTAATCCCAGAAGCAGAAGCCTTGACTTCTAATGGACTTCAGAAGAAAAGAGAATGTTCAGGAAATAGATTGTAAAGATCATTGTGATATTATGTCATTTTTTCATCATTTTGGAAAGAGATAAACAGTGACTCTAGAAGGGGAAATGTCTCATTTGAAGAGACCGAGAGGCCTGCATTAGACTAACGTATCGCACCACAGTAGCGTACTTCACCTGACTGATGTTCCCATACTAGAATTGGGTGTGTCCTGTCACATTCCCACTTACGCAGCTAAATGCACATTGCGGAAACCGCCTTATGTGCATACATAAACGTGTTCCACTGCCAGTAAGTCATGAAGAGGAAAAGGAAAAAATTGCAAACCCAGACAGCTAAAGACAAAATAACTGGCACCAGATGTTTAAGATCCCCATTACCCTGCTATTTCCAAACAATCCCGTCTAGGTGAGAGACATTCCTCTCAGCCAGTTTGTCACATCAGCTAGAAGAGATGAATACCCAGGATGAAAAGCTTGAAGAAACAGCTCAGGAAAACAAATTCTGCCACATGACAAGCAGCTACATTAAATTCCAATCTTACAATAAACATCACAAAAACTTCTTTCTGTTTCTTATGCAGAAAAATGGTTACTGTATAGGTGCACATCTGCGTTGAAATGTAATGCTTTTTTTTTGTTTGTTTCAGATGCAAGATTGTGAATCTGAACAAAAACATACCACAGATCATGAGTCAATTAAGTGCATGGACCTGTCCTGAAAAATAGAAACTATAGTCTATACTGAATGCTTTTTCTTTTGTCTGCAAACTGATTAATAAGACAACTTACCAGCTATGAAAAATTAACATGGTTTGATATTGTAATGTTTTTCCTAGGTCCATTATCGTCACTATGATACACTTAGTAACGACAACAACAACAACAATAAATTGCTTTCTTGTTCATGTCAGGGATAATGCTGACTCTCTTGACAAATTTTTCACAACAGGCCAAGTTATCAACTGTGTTGAGTTTAACTATGGTCGTTCAAAGTGCATCTCCACTGACAGGGAGCCTAGGGACACATACCTATCAAAAGTTTTCAGCCTTCCTCTACTAAACCAGAGAATAGCTGAAAAGTCTGCATGTACATCCAAGAAGTCTGTCCTTGAACTAAGATCCAAATCTTACAAAAACTGCCTGAATAATTATAATAAGATTGACTCGGTCAAGAAGACAGTTAGAAGACTGAAGTCCACTTTCCATCTGAAAGCAAAGTCTAAGTTTGGGGACTTAGGCAACAGTTAGGATTAACCTACATGAGACAATTACAAAACTTTGACTTTAATGTTTTAAAACATAGTATAGTTAAGACCATTTAAAGACCCATGCTAAAGAAATTTATTTCAGTTTTTGGGTTGATTATATTCTTAATTATTATTAAACGACTGTATTCTATAAGTACTGTGCCTGCTACACTGGATCTTCAATACCTGCAGGCTTGGTGGTTCAGAAATTTAAGGCAGCTCTGAAGTTGTTGAAGTAGACAAGTAGATATCATACCATGTAGACATAATTCAAGTGCTTAAAAAATGTGTAACACGGTTACGACTGCTGCTTTTTCTTTTCTTTTTTTTTTTTTTTTTTTTTTTTTTTTTTTTTTTTAATTTCTGTCAAGTAAAGAATTCTCAAGCCAGGGGTGTGGTCTTGATATACAAGACACAGCTGGACTTTAATCTGAAGACTTTAAAATTATCGTGACAGCCTGTGGTCTCACAACTGAAATGTCCATTCTTGTTTGGTAAATGTAACAATGCACAGCACTAGCTGCATTAGTAACAGCTTATAATCTCCTGCTACGAAAAAGCACAATGCCTGCATGTCACCTGTTTTCTTTTTAAAACTAGGACCTTTGTAGCATTACTAGGTTGAAATGTACTGTGAAACTGCATGGTGTGGCATCATGAACTTCCTCATTCTGACTGTGTTTACATTTCCATGCAAATCTCTTCCCAGCAAAGAAAAGTGAGAAGTTTTCGGTTACTGTGTCAGGAAACTAAGCCTTATCCTCATTTATACTTTGTAGAGGAAAGTCAATGCTGGCTCACAAGTTTGGGAAGGAAAAAACAAATAAAGAAAAAATAAATAAAGAAAAAAATAGGGTTTTTTTCAGTTTGTAAAACTTACAGAATGGTGCATTTTCATCTATCACTAAATTAACTAACTGAGGTCTAATCAGTTGTCTACTCCAAGCAGACAAGCAGCCAGCTTACTCTCACTTCCAGGGGAGAATGCTCCTCTTCTGATTGCATGCTTCACACCAAGGGTATGAGACTGTTGAAAGTCTGAGCTTCTGAACTAGAGAGAACTATTGGTGTTGTTTTTTCTTTCCTAAAAGTTATTTTAATGCTTGTTCTGCCCAGTCACCCTTTGTGCTGTTCCAGTCTTTCTGATGGGCACCAAACTAACAGCCCCTACCCATTCACAGTGCAGTGCAAAGTCCCGTACAACCCATGCCCGACTGGAGAGGGAGTTTTGCAGGCACTGCCCATCAGGTTGCTGTGCTAATGGCAGCTCTAGAGGACAATGAATCAAGACCATAAATTTGTTTCATGTAAGTCAATGAAAAATGACAAAGAGGGACCACAGCTGGATTTGAACTGATCACCTAAGGAGTTAAAACTCCATCTCCCTTTGTATTGAGCTATCTGGCACTCTGCTTCACTCCCTGCCTCTGGCTGGAGATTTACAACAGACTAATACTCTGCCAGAGGACACAGTTTGTCTGTCTTTACGAAGAAAAATAGAGCAAAGAAAGACATTTGGTTCCCTTGCAGGATTACTGTTTTTAAAAAAGAGAAGTATGTCTTCCAATTGAGATACACTAACTTCTCTGTAGCAGAGGTTTCTGTCTTATTTCTTACGGCCTGCTTAGCAGTTTACTACTGAGAAACTGTGACAGAAAGCAATCAAGAGAAGTGCACTCAGCCCTTGGTGGTGAGAAATTCCTCTTAAGAACGTTAAATCTTTCTTATTAGGGACTAACCTGCATACTTCTAAATCATCAGACCAGTCATCATACAACACTGGAGGCTTCTGAACAGCATCAGTCACACCGGACACTGCCCCAGTAGGTGCTCTGTTATCTGGGACTGCCAGAGCATCACTGCCAGAGCCTGCCTCTGCAAAGCAGTCCTTCGAGTCTTTACTGTGTCTAAGGAAAGACGCGGGCTGCCGGTCTCTGTAGTAACTTTTCCCTTTGCTTTTCCCACATTTTCTTGAGGAAATTCTTGCTTCCTGAGATGACGTTGAGGACTGTGATTCCTTAAGCCTTGGACCCATTCTTCGGCGGTGATTTAGAGTAGGATTCTCAGGGTCAGATACCTCTTGATTCTTTTTCCCCATTGTTTCCAAGGTGACAAGTTCAACAGCATTATTGTTTGAGGACGCATCCTGGTTACTGCGTGATCTATTGTTCCTTCTCCCTCTCCTGGACATTCTGGCCTTTTCTCTCGCTCTCCTCCTAGCCTGAGCCCACTGACTCTCATCCGAAGATGATGATGAATCAGATGCATTCCAGATGGATCTTGCAGGCTCAGGATACAATTTACAGTCTTTTCCCTTTCCTTGCTTTTCTGTATGCTCAGCATTGTCTCCAGTCTCTCTTTTTCGCCTAAACCTTCGTTTTACTTGTTTCTTACCAGACTCCCTATTAGAAGGGGTCAGCACCATGACAGGGGTTGCATGTTCAAGCTCATCTTCTGACAAATCATGCAAGGTAGTAGATCTGGACAAAGCAGTAAGCAAAGGAAAGGGATGGAAATGGTAAGGGTGGGTGGAAAGAGAGAAATCACAAAAAAAAAGGATGAAAATGAGGACATGAATTTAAATAGAAAAGCATGAGACTGAAAAGCAAAGACAGAACCAAAACAGAGATCAAAAGAAAACTAAACTCTATGTCAATTATGAAGTGTTAAGCAGAAGCAAGAGCTACACATTACTTAATAAAAACAACTAACAAGTATCAGCCAGATTAGAGGATATTTTTCTCAGCACGTACCTACAAATGTCCTGAGTGGAAGGGCAGACAGACAACCGTGACTGACTCCTGTGAGCTGTTCCCGTTGTAGGACTGCTTGCCTGTTGAAATAAGTTAGAGAGTTTGGAATCTTTGTCCATGAAATACATTGCAGATATTTTACTGCTTTGCCACATGATTACAAAATTAAAGTAACTGTTGTTGCTGTTCATAGTGCACTGTTGAATATATGAAAGTTCACAAAATACAGGAAGCCTGACCAAAAGCAAAACCTCTTTGTGGAAGTAAATATGACTGAAGTGTTTCAGCTCTCATTTGCACATGACTACTTTTTGTCACTGTTTGAGGAAGCAGCTTTCAACATGTCGGTTGTTGGTTTTATTGCATTCAATCAAACAAACATTATGATTCCTTTTAAAATGGAGTGAAGTGTGTTTACTATTTGTTGAGTGATGAAGAGCACAAAGTTAACCTATGTTGAGTGGACTGACAGAACAGCGAGAAAATTAACGTATGTTTAAAAAGGTTTTCAAGGCAATCAGATCTTCCAGAAGAGCTGGAAAATGTTAAACTGATGAGCCTGAGAAGACCAAAATGCAGGCTGCATCTCTACAGAGATGATCACATTCTCAAACAGCAGGAGAGATATAAAACACATTTAGTTCGTGACATTTTGCTCATAAGGTTGTGGGTACAAACTGCAGACTCAATTACTCAATACTTCCACTGAAAACATGTTTTGATGGTGTTAACAGCAAACCATTTCAATCTGCCTCACAGTCTACTGGCAGCATAGCTGTACAAAATTCAGATTTAAATCCAAGGCTTTGTGATGCTTCAGGATCACTCACAAGGTACAGCATTGTGGGGAGAGGGTTTAACACAAATCGTTCTTAAGGCCATGACTTTCTTTATCCGATAAGGGCACTAGCTTTTTGCATGCGACCCCATCCCATTGTGAGCAACACAACCAAATGGGGACAAAATACTGTAAGCCTAAGAGTTTCAGATGATCACGCACCAGATACAAGGGAAACATGACTATTAAGAAGGAGTACAAAGTACAAATAATACAAGGTGTAAAGGCTGTCATCTCAAGCTTTTGTACTAGCAAATCAAATTCAGTTGTATGTAGAGTTCATAATTAAAATTATTTCTAGCTCACCTTTCACAGACATTTTTGTGGTGTCAGTTTGAAAATTAATAGTACGAGCAAAACTAAATTCAGCAAGAACTTGCTGACACTTCACTTTTATCCAAGGTTCTTAATAGCCATTTTATTTCATGCACAGATCTTTGGAAACATCAGTCACCTCTATTTGCATTTTTGGTTTTAATAGAATACCATCGGAAACTTAAGAACAGTGCTGTTGCAAGAAAATAATCTTCTGGCTTTCAGAATTCAAGTATTATCTCTTGATTAATATCACAACACCAAAAATATTACTGATTTTTTACTACTAGTTCCATGAAATGAAACTCAGAGATATGAAAACTAAGTGAACATGACAAATTAAATTGATAAAGCATTTGGCCACAATCCTTATGTTCAAAGATTTTTTCAATGCCTGGGTCCACCAGGCAGAGAAGGAACATCAGTGTGACTACATACAGTCTCATGCTGGAAAAAAGGACAAGCATCAGTGAGAGAAATTGTTTGTATTTTGTATATTTTTCTACAAAAGCAACATTTCGGTGACATATACTGTGAAGGAACATGAATGGTTCTTACACACGTATTAGAAGCGGATGGTATATCTACGGTTGGGTATATAATCTTTTTCCACCTTAGCCTCTAAGAATAGTTTTAAGTGATTAGGCATACCTTAAGCTATTTAATGAGGAAAGATGTAGACATCAGCACAGACCCATGTGGTTGGGTTACGTGCTGCTGCTGCTGTGTGAAAAAACATCCCTCTGGACTAAAGCCCAGCTGAAGGACTGCTGAAGAAATGCAGCTCTAGAGTTGAGTGTGGACTCCTGAATTCAGCCCTTGTGACTGGCTCCCATTTACTTTTTCTCCTCACAGCTTCAGGACTGTTACTATTGCTTCTTTCAGGATCCGTGAACTAGCAGTTTGGCTTGATCTAAAGTGTGGTGAGGTCATCCCCATGCTGAAAATGCAAGTTTTAGAACACCTTGCCACAAGCATTACCTTTTCAAAGGGTAAAGAGAATGGTTAAGCTGGCCCGATAACTGCACAGCAGGTCTGCACAAGTTCAAGAAACTTTCAGCAGCTACTAAAGCAGAAAGTCAGCTAGACAGCTCTGAAGAGGGCTGGAACCAAGCCAAAAGTCAAAACAAATCCCTTGAATTGGTGGAAATCTAATTACTTCAAGATAAAAATTGTATTACCAGTTTGATTATTTAAATCTTACATTTCACTCTCAACTGTAAAGAGGTCTGGACTGTTTCAGCCGTCCTCGGTCAAACTTACTTTCTAGTTCCCCCGTGCTGAAAAAGACTGTTATGGTTAATTGCACATAACTCAGAGGAAGCTATATTTCCTCCTAGACAATTTCCATCAAATTCTTTTAAAAAGATGGACGTTTTCTGCTTGTTTGTCTAATCCCTGTTGGTGCAAACCTGACATCTGGGCAGACAAAAAGCCTCTGTACCACTTAAATCTTCAAAAAGAAAGCAAGAAAACTCACCATGCCAAGTTATGCATAAGATAATTCAGATTCTTATCTGTGAGCAAGTTTAATTCAACAGGTTCCCACAACTTTTAAATACAAATTTTTATGTTTATCTAGTTTAAAATAGGTTTTAATGGTAAAATCAGAGAATGATAGAATACCAGGTTGGAAGAGCATCATCTGGTCCAACCTTTCTTGGGAAAAGCATGGTCTAGACAAGATGGCCCTGCACCTTGACCAGCTGAATCTCAAAAGTGTCCAGTGTTGGGAAAATGAAAATGAACTGAAGGAGTGATTCTAAACCAAAGAAAGTCAGTGTTTCTGATACTCATTACCTGGTGTTTAGTTCATACCTGGTACTGTTATGAACAGGTACTGGAAGGGCTTATTTTTGTGAACAATTCCAGTCTTATCTCTGTAAATTAAATAGGAGTGGAAGGACCTGTTAAACTCAGATCTGGCCCTGCTACCACATCATACCAATATAATCATTCACAGCTAGTCAAGCTTTTTTAAAAATCTTGTAAATTGCAACCCAGCTGGAAGCCTGTCCTAGACCTTTACACCAAAATCCCTCTGCTTTTTCACCCTACCCATGCTCAGACAACATAAACTGCATCTGCTTTCTGCTGCCAGCACTGCCTCTGGACTTACCTAATTTCTTTTGGTAATACTTCCTCTTAGACATCTCTACAAGGTAGGTATCCCAAACTCATTAAAAAAAAAAAAAGTCTATTCTTTTAAGTCCAACCTCACAGTGAAGACACCTAAAGTGCATTTAGTCAGTTGGTGTGTTTACAGAGCACAGCATACAGCCACGTGAAAGTTCCAGGTTGGATCATAGAAGGGAAACAGCTGCATCAGTACAGCGTTTTGCTTCCTCTGAGTGGCAGAGTGGGTTGATGAAGACAACCAAGCTGCCCTGTACAAGTTCTGCATTCGTGCAGTTGGTGCTACCTTGGAGTCTCTGCAATACTGTGCTGCCACAAAACACAGCATTGAACAAG
>NW_010404022.1:101649-135209 GCF_000710305.1 Buceros rhinoceros silvestris | reverse complement strand
TGTATGCATACATTTAAGTAGGTTTGATTATTTAAACTGTAGATACATTTATTATTTTGAATTGATGGTGAATAAGAATATTTTTTAATCTAAAATAAATCATCACAGAGAACTGGGAACACATGGAGCTTTGTTTTGTAGGTTTGGTTGTTGTTATTGGGTGTTCTGGTTTTTAATCACAGACTGGTGGGCATTAGAAGGGACCTCTGGGGATCATTTAGTCCAATCCCCCTATTAAAGCAGGTTCACATCTAGGCAGGCTTTGAACATCTCCAGAGAAGATAACTCCTCAACCTCTTGAAATAAATAAAACACAACAAAACCCCTAGCCCTCCTCACAAACATCACTGGAATTACTCCTCAAGCTAAGCGAGGAGACTCCACTCCCACCTCATGTTTGGGGCTTAACTACTCTGAAGGGGACAGATGCTCATTAGGAGAGTAGCAGAAAGAAGTACCTGCTGCCTGTGTCCAAGTCACTCCTACAGTTCCCAGGCTGGCAGCCTGCTCTCTTTCACATCAACATTTACACGTTATCTGGTGAGCAAACCAAGCCCCACAAACCCAGCCCGCAAGCAAAGACCAAACTGCAGGCATCATTCCATAGCTAGAACCACCAGCTCCTGCTACTGTAAAGGCATGAAGGTAACAAAGCTCTTCGAAAATGCATCGCCACAGTTCTTGTAGGTCTCCTGCTTAATGAAACACTAATTGAATGGCAGAGAGCAGGAACCAGTTGCATTGTTCCCAAAGCCAGCTCAGACATCTAACAGAAAGACAGTAATACAATGCTTACTCTGTCAGTTTTAACTCTTACTGTATTTTAATAAATGTTTTCTAGATCATTCTGGGCCAATGTAACTTAGCAGGGAAGGCTACCAATATACCCACATACCCACTGAGCTCTCCACTTTACTTTTTATACAATAGTCCTCAACATCTCTCTATAAACAGTAGTTTTCACAAACACAGATGTGAGATGCTTTTATTTTTAGCAGCAGCAGCATCTATAGGATACCTCTGCTCCCTCTTGAGCTCATTCTTGATTCACAAGGCAAGAGTCTCTTCATTTCTCAGCTATACCAGTTTTCCTTTACTCTTCTTGATATTTTCAAACCCTTAAGCTGCCCACAGATAAACACACTCAGTAGAATGCAGGAAGATCCAGAAGTGTTTAAATAACTCCTCTCTCAGATAATCCCATTTTCAAACAGTCTTCTTTTGCAACCAAATACTTTCTTTTACTACCAAGTGAAATTTTGGCTAAGTTTCCTGTTAAAGCTTGACGCTGAAGAGATGTGAATTGCCTGGCCTTCCTCAAGGCAGCAGAAATACTACTTCATGACATATATACCAAAACAATGAAGAGAGGACAAGTGAAATACTGTAGCTTTAGAGGTTCCTAGTTTTTAAAGAATATGAAGAAATAAGCACACGTTAATGGAGATTGTCTACCAAACACAAGGAACATGGCTTTTCTACTCAGAATCAATGTTACAGAGGAAGAGCCAAAGCAATCACATGCGCTGGAACGATGCGCTATATCAAGGTTGGGGAAAAGCACAACAGATCCACTGTGAAAATGAAAAATGGGAGGCAGTTCTTAGGGTCTTATCCACCACAGCACAAGCGAAATTCCAGTTCTCATTCTATGAATTCCCTTAAGAAAAAAAAAAATCCTCTCATTTCAACTTATCACTGAATTACAAGTACACCTTGTTTTTTGACAGCAGCTTCCTCTTGGAAGCAAGTATTTGCATTGCCAGTAGTTTTGTCTTTTCCGATGGGCAGATATTTCACCAGTATTAATCAGGCTGAGCATGTGCATAGTTCCTTTTGTCTGAACCACAGCTGTTCCAGCTTACACAGTGCTAAAACCTATTCACTGGAATATTCCAAGCTTTCTATAAACTGTAACTCATACCACCTTCAGAGCAATCTGCAACTTCCAAGCTTCTCAGATACCCAAGTATGAGTGTTGAACCTACATGTAGTCACCTGATTTGAAGAATTTATATCCTGAAGAGGATTCTGGAGGAAGCCTCTCAGTTGTAAGTGCTGGGTGCACACTGGAACAACGGACGCAATTCAGGAGCAGAGTTCACTTATTCAAACATGTCTCTCATCACACCTGTGCTGTCAATCACACACTGTCTCATATTTAAGGAGATGTAAGACTCAGGGCTGATTAAGTCGGAGATGTAGAATTACACTAAGCCTGTCAAACACGACATTTTGGAGAACTTTTCCCACACAAGAATAAAAAGATTACCCTGTTTGGTTTTGAAATACTAGTAAGGCAGCACATCAAATCCCACAGACAGAAGTTATCCTTAGTTCAACAGGACAAAACCATCCATGGTGACCTGGATGATAAATCACAGATTTAGCAGAGTTAATATAACTACACCAGTAAAAAAAAGAAAAAAATCATCTTAAATTGTTGGATGTGATCAGCATTCAGTGATAGAAAAGAGCATCTTGCACATGGAAAGCAAGAGAGAATTACTTGGTTTTGCTGCTCTTTAGGAGCATGGCTCCACATAGCTGAGAGCTGACCAGAAAGTCCCGGCTGTGCTTTAAGTGTTACAAAAGATTCATACAACATACCTACTATTAATGAATAGTAAAAGCCTACACTGTCACTTCTAACTGTCCCAGAGTCAATAATGAGAAATTACGCATGGACAGAGGCCAGAAAACATGGGATCGCAAAGGAAACTCTCTCCATCAAGGAAGCTGTAAACAGAAGTACTAAAAAGGGCTCCGATTGCAGAAATACTAACAAGAGCTCCAATTGCTGAAGCATGTTTACTTCCACTAAGAAAACAAAACGAACCTTTAAAGTTAGTTTCTACTTGCTCCGGAGTTTTATAAGAAACTTCAGTTTTGACAGCACACCTTTTGCTAGAACAGCGTTGCTGACCTAACTGCTGATTTCCTGGAGAGTTCCAGCAAATGACCAGAACACCAGATCTAGGCTCTGAGGAAGAGTGTGCAGCTGGCTGGTGAGCCAGCACCTGCCTCCAGACACCCAAATAAAGTTCCCACTCCCATCCACTGACTTGCCACTGAATAAAAACTACGCTGGTTGTTTAGACAGCAGATGAGACCATCTAAAACATGGGTTGTTTATAGAAACATACCGTAACTACAAACATTCATTAGACTCTGGATGAGTCAGTTCATGTGTAGACAACATTACACTTTTCAACAATGTTACCATTTTAAAAAATAACGTTTAGGGCATTTCAAAACTCAGAAGATGTGTAAGAGTTTCAAACTGAACATCAGGCACTTCAAATGTTTCCAAAGGGTTGAACTAGGCACCTACAGAACAGTTTCATTTAAGATGCTGCTTAAATTACAGTCATGTTTCATGCACAGGGAAAGGCTGTCAGCTCCTGATCTCACAGATCAACAGCTGGGCATCTGAGGCTTTTGCCTATAATAAATTGCAGGAGATGTATTTAAAAACAAAATGTTCTAGGCCTGGCTTTGAAATCAACTAAACTACGGTTTAACTTGTATTATAAAACAGGACTCAAATTATTTTGTAGGGTTCACAGTTTGTTTCAATACTCGTTAATCATCAGATGGTTTAATCAACACCTTTATGAAAGCCAGACAACGTTCCTTCTTGCTGCCGCAACATCACCATTAGTGACTCTGCAATGGGGAACACAGCAGAAGTACACTGTGATTGTCACGGTGGGGAAGACCAAAACCTAGCTTCCGTTTTCACATCACATCGACCATGAATCACACAGATTCAAAAACAACCCAAACAAGTCAGCTTGGGAGGACTGGGCTTTCAGTTTTATCCAAAGAAAAGGAGTCTTGGCTGCACGTCACGCCAAGTCACTACTACTGCACTCTGATTTGTACCGACTAGGGCTAGAGATTGGGTCAAAGCCCACACACACGTGCACGCTGGCTTGAGAAGGGCACAGTTTCTACAATGACTCCTTCAGATGAAAATCACAATCAGCTTTAAGACTCTGAGGGAATAGCAGAAGATTGCTACAGCTAAAAGAGCACCCAGCAGAAAAATATTCTCTGAGATACGCAAAGAGCAGACGTAATTTAGTTCTGTAGCAGAGATAAGGCCTCTTCCTCCTACAGCTAAAAGAGCACCCAGCAGAAAAATACTCTCTGAGATACGCAAAGAGCAGATGTAATTTAGTTCTGTAATAGAGATAAGGCCTCTTCCGTCTCAATCACATACCCATGAATGATAAACACGAGCACAGAGTGGCAGATGAGAAGCTACAGCCAGTGCTTGCACCTGCACAACCTGCTTGCACCAGCAGCACAACCCTCTCCCACACTCACCCTCTGCCCAAACAGAGGACAAATGGTGGAAACGTGCAGGGAATATGAAAAGTCTGCAGTTACTCCTTCCTCTTCTGAAGAGAGAGGATGAGAAGTTCACACTGCTTTTAATGGAGACCAGGGCATGAATGTTAACACAGGACTAGGATCAGCCCTGTCCCTAACGGTTAGCTGCTTGTTTAAATCGGTAAGACAGACATTGATTTCCAGGAGCTGGTGACCTGTTATTGACCTTTAATAGACAAACACAAACTGGACAGGACCCATCCTGATCCCCATGTCAGGTCTGTAATTACTTGATTTTGGTAAGATACTCGCATTCATGCAAGTATATAGACAGCATACGCAAGCCAATATCAGAGTAAGAACACCGCACTCGCCTGATGCTTTGTACTTTGCCGGAAGTTAAATATATCTTCGTGACTGCAGACATAAGCACACTTGCTCGGACCTTCAACCGGCCTGATAAATGGTATGGTGGTTTTCCAAATCAACTGGGACAAGTCAGGTGACAAATGAATTCCATTAGCTTCAGCAGAATGGAAACAAAACAGATCAATACAAATGATTTGCAGCAAGCTGAGATCATAAATTTCCTTTTGCCCAGTTCCATCATTTTAAAATAGAAGCTTTCTCCCCACACAATATGAAAAAAGGCAGTAGCAATTCAGAGATTTCATCATTCCAGTTACAACAAACTGCTCAAGATTTCACCTTGGGAGTGCTTTTTAATCAAGCGTTAATTTTATTCAGTGATATATAACAGTACTATTTTAAAAGACGGCAAACAAAAATAATAATGACCATATTTTTTGAAAATTAATTGGATCCTACTGTTACGTAAAAGCCATAATAGTCGCAGAGTCTACTTCTACCGTACTAAAATTGCCTGTTATTTTGGGTTTGCCTCTCCTCAGTCTATGAATGTTTCTAAAACCTGTTTGTGAACGATATTTTGGGGTGACTAATTCTTACATCTTTGATATTAAACAACAACGGATCTTGAGCACACACTGCAAGAAATAGCTTGTGCATAGCTCCTTGTTCTCCGTAGCTGGCTAAATTAACTCCTGTTTAACAAACTAGAGTCCAAAATGTATTCATCTACTGTAAATGCTGAGAGGAGAGACACAGCGAATTACGAATCCGCTCTCGTGACTTAAGTCACCTACACTAAAGACAAAAAAAATTCAGTGAAGCAGGAAAAGCATTAAATCCCTCGGAGCAGGCTCCGTGTACCCCAGTTTCAGAGGGATGGGATACACTTCCACAGGAACATGTTTGGGGGACAATCCCTTTGTAAATGAGTTAGCAGTGATAAGAGCACAAATGTTTGTCACTTGCAGTTCTATTCTCTCAGTGTATCCGTTTAGTTATCACCATCCGTTTAGTTATCCATTTAGTTATTTAGTTAATGTCTCCTTAACTGCCCAATTCGGGGTTCATTTTCATGCAATAGATAGTCCCACAGGTTAATTCTTAACAGAAAAAGGAAAAGGGAAAACAAACTTTCCATAAAAACAATACTCCTCTTGGCATATGGGAAGGTGGGGGTTGCGATTTCCTCCTCAGAGCTGCAACATGACACCCTGCACGGGGGTCACCCCCACCTGCCTTACCACAACACTTGTCCCTGCCTCTTACTTGTCTTTATTCAGAAGTCCCACAAACAGCCCATTGCTAGAAAACACCCACCTTTTCACTTTTGCACCTGACAACGTAAACAAGCAATTGCCATCTATCACAAGTGGATTCAGTTATGAGCTGGGATCCTACTTCATGAAACAAAGCTTAAGAAAAACAGTGAATTGAATCAAAACAGCATCATGGATTAGAAGATACAGCATGTATTGTACTCCACTTGTACCTTAACAAATATTTCTCCGGAGAAAAAAATTCACTAAAATGCTATTTTAGAGTTTATTTAAATAAACTAGAGCTGTCTGGGAGTTAATGAGGATGAAACGGCCTCTCTTCAAAAGGCAGAACAAAACCCTAAGAAAATATATATTTTCATTTAGTCTGGACAGAATTTCACCAACATTACAGGATGATCTGTGCTGCAAATTACCGCAAACATAGAGTGCCATTTCTTCAAAAACACTAAAAAAATCTAACCAAGTTCACAGATGCAGCACCTGAGCAATGTAAAACAGCTGTTGCTCTTAAAAAGGGTGAGAAATGCATTAGCACAATGTTATTTAATTTGGAGAAAGTAGAATGAGAATGGATTTAATACATATTTCTGCTGTAACTATGAGATTAACTGTGGCACTTGGATTTTACCTCCCTCTTCACCCCCTCCTCCCCAGGTTTCTTAACAAAGCGTGCTTTTTGGCATTTACAGCTTTTCTAGTGTCATGAGTGAACACAGAGGTGCAGGTTCTGTATCCTGTATTCCAGGACAGGTTATTCACAGTCAGCTCACTGACTTTCTGTGACTCAGTTATGGCCCTGATAAATCCTGTTACGGCTCTGGCCTGCTCTGCGGGATGCTTTAAGGACATTTGCTGAGAAGTTCCACGTAAGCATCAGCTTGTGGGCACTATCCCAACACCTGCTGAAGAGAGCAAGGAGCACAATGCACACAGTAGATTTAATTTCAGGTTTTCCATCTGTCACGAAGTGCCAAGTACGTTAGAGTGTGGCAAGCATTTACCTGCTGTCCACCAGCATAATTTTGGAACTCCCCTTCTCACCCACGTTCACCCTCAGTGCACTTCTTCGTTCAATTCCATTCATGTTGTACTACCATAACTCAAAAGCTCAGATTTTAATTTTATTCCTAAACAGATCTAGATCACAGAAATTACCTTTTTCCCCTTCAGCAGATACACACTGAAAACAAGTTAACTCAGCTCACAGTACATTTCATCAATTGGTTTAACATCTAGGAAGGGGGATTTTTAAATCAGTTTTGCAAATGTCAGCTTACTACTGAACTTTATCAAGAAGACTGAGTAAAATCCACTCATATTATAGCATTTGAGAGGTAGTGACTGCATTTACTCAACACATAAAACTCTTTAACAGATTAGGACTAGAACAACAAATTATACTGTGTACTCCTATGCCTATATGGAAATAAAAACACCATCCATACCAGGAATGTTATGATACTTCACAATTGAACTGTGGTATCTGCTTTGAGGGATAAAAGAAAAAAAGAAGAAAAAACAACTGCCAACACCATCAACAGAAAGGACTGTAAGAGGCTGGCTGTCAGCTTTTCTAAAAACCTCTGTTAGGCTTGCAGCTTCTCTGGAGGAAAATAAGAGAAAAATAGAAAGAAGAGATGCAGCTTCTAAAATGGTGAGCAAATGGTCACTTTAGGACTGCAGCTGCTTCTCTCTGCAGGAGGCACAGACAAGATACCAGAATATATTTGGCAAAGATGTTCAATAGTGAGAGAAATACATAATGTGTGATCTATGGTGCTATGCTTTTCCCTTAAACAAATCCCATTCCCAGATGGCCTGTGAGATATTAAACTATTGCTTATGTTTGCAGTTCCAGCTGGAGACTGTACATAAACAAAACCACTTCTGTAAGCCTCTTTACAGTTCAGTAGAATGTTTATTCTTACTTCTAAATAAATCTCTTTTAACAATATTGGCTATAGATAAATACTAAATACACAAACTTTTGACATTAACTTATCTCTCCACTGCAGAGTTATTAAAAAAAGAGAGCAGGAACTTCTTTTAGTCCAGCATACTAAAAAGAAAAAACAGATCTTGGGTACTAACTGCCCTCTGTGCCTTAGAAGCCTCCCCTGAACACCAGTACAAGAATGCAAGCAGCAACAAAGATCCAATGAACCCAGGAAATTTCAGCGTTTGAAGCAATTAATTAAATAATTGTACTAACTTTGCTAAATAGATTGCAAAGTATGGAATCCTCCTTAACTCTGGGGTTTGTTGCTTAATGTTTAATCAAACAGTTACACCTTAAAAAAGTGGGAAAAACATGTCCCACGAGGAGTTCCTTGGGTACAACACATACTTGTAATTGCTGGGCTCCAAATTAAGTTTCCATGTAAGTACATAAGGAAAAAAAAGTGATGTAGAAGACGACATTGAGAGCACAGATCTAGATTCAGCCAAATATTCTAAAGGAATTAAAAGGCAGAAGAATGCTAAAAATGTATGTGGGATACCAAAACCCCGAGCTAAGTGAGTAACAGTACTGAGCTCTCCCTGCTGACACTGCTCTCCTGTCAGTAGTTCAACAGCACCTAGAGAGAGGGGCAGCCAGCCAGGCACCTGACAGCCGTCCTCTTTGGGGCGGGGGGAGCCTAAGAGTGCAAAAACAGCCTAGTCCATGGAGCTGAAGAGCTTTGAAAAAGTTATGAATGTTCTAAATACTAGTTCATGAACGAGCTGATGTACAAGGTCATGACAGAGTTGAGCTGGTTTTCTAAAAAAAAAAATCCAACCTAACATACAACAATCATTACTCAACACTCACAGGAACAAGCAAAATTAACTGGTATGTTCATCCCTAGGCCCCTTTGTACTATTTTCCAATGAAAGTTCACGTGCTCACAAACTGTTTTCTTAAATGATAGAAAGACCAGCTATACTCTGAAATGTATTTACCCAAGTTTTTACCAACTTCACCCTCCTCGGAGCAGCAGAGTCCCTGATCAGCAAGTACACCTGTACTGCTAAACAGCCCTGCCTCCCCACTCCAGACCGCCTCCTGAAACACCAGCTGCATCCCCATGGCCTTGCAGAGAGCGTAAGTAACACTTCTGCGTTGCCATCTTTGAACCTCTTTTCCTTCCTCTAAACCTCTGATCCTGGTTTTACATTCTGACTTTCTGAATTCTAGTGTTCCTTCTGTTCTCTGCTGCTGTCCTTCAGCTTTCTTCAGACTAGAAACTCTTCAAACTTTTCAACTAGAAGACTAATTCAAGGCATGGAATTTCACACACACCATACTTCTATGCTCACTTATTTGCTGATGGAAGTTCAAAGACTATACAAGAATTCATTTGTCCTCTTTAATAATACGTACAAGCACAAATGGGAAGGTGCACAGGGAAAGCTAGGAGATACGGCCTGGGCTGTCACTGGCATGGGAGGATACACAAGGCAAGTCCTTGACAACGGAAGAAATCCAGTGCTGTGCTAAACTGGTCCTCTATTTATTCCCAGTCCGTTCTGTTACTTCCTCTCCTCTTTGATTCTCCGGAATGTTAGCATGTGACAGCCATTCTTACAGCTCTACAGCTGATGCAGCCTCGGAAGCCAGTTTTAGCTTTACAGGCAGGCACTAATTTTTGTTATCCTTTTCCGATGGTAGCCTCTCTTGCTCATTCTATTTATTCTGCTGTAGGACTGGAACAACAGCTGCTCAATGCATTTCTATAACAAATCACTACAGCCAGGGTAAATGGCTAACAAAGCCTGCAAGAATACAGGGATTATTCTACCGGTGTTTTTCTTAAAGCAGTAAGTCAAACAAAGATCCCATCAACAGAAAAGCCAGGACACTCTGAACTGTACTCAGCACTAGTGTCCATCCATTTTCTCTACTTTAAGGCAGGAGAGTCTGACCTTTAATTTACATGCATAAAAAGCTTTAACACGGTGATACACCCCATGCTTCCCTTTGTCTAAACCGAACTGTACGTTACATTTACTGCCTGCTAGATGTACATACACTCCAGGCCACTATCTCCATTTTACTGATACCTATAATATGAAACTCTTTTAGAATTTGTTGCACTGCTAAGACAATTGAGACAAAATACTCTAAAAGCTATGGCTCTTTTTCCAAGAGGACATTTATTCACTACTTAAAATGTCCTCAGAACTCTATTAGACACAACAATACACTGCGAGTTCACTTTTTTATCCAAACTTCAGCATCTATCAGTTCTTTGTCTGAATCTGCGTACCTCTCCTGTCACACTGGATTCGAGCTGCATACAGCCTAAGAACATAAAGATCCTGAAGAGGATGTAGAGCTTCACCCCTAGTCCTTTCTTCTAGTTCTGGTCCAAGACACTTTGGAAAAGATAAAAAGAAAGCCAACACAAAACGAAAAAACCCAAGCCCCATCCTCCCCCAAAAAATCTAAACCTCACAATAATCACCTTACTTAAGCAGGAAGGTCTTTCAAATTCTTGTTTAGAAGTTTATGTCAACCATCAAACTGTAGTTTCTTCATTCCAGGTTTCATTCCCAACTCCTACACTTCCACTTGCAGAGATAGAGGCAACACCCTGCCCAAACCCTGCAACCTTCCACACCAGCTTTGTTTGCCAATCCACAGGTCCTCTCTGCCACAAACAGCCAGATTTCAGACATGGCACTCAAAACCCAGCCTGCTGGCCTTTACTTCTTTAGCCTTTAGTGACCAGAGCATCTCACAGCTGCTGTTCTCCTGCATTCTTCCCTCTAGCTCTACTGAATAAATACTTTTGGATTCAGTTCTTTTAGCTGCATTGATGCCTTCTATTTCCTGGAAAGTCACTACCTTTGATTACCTGTCTTAAAACAAACAAACAAAAAAAAAACCAAAAACCCCACCCAGCTCAAAAGTAGTGTTAAAATCATCTTCTCTAAACTTGGTTGGTTTAGAGGCCAACACTTGGTTGAAACAAAAGCACTTAAATTTTATTTACTACATAAACATTTCAGTTTAAGCCATCTCAGGCTTCTGGAAGGAACCCACATTAGTATAATTATGCTACAAATCACTCCTGTTTAACACAACAGCTGCTTTTAAAGGGCAGTTATTTTGAGACTGAAAGCAGAAGTACATCACAGGTAACATCCTACTGATCACAAATAGAGATGGAAAAGTCAAGTAACTCTATTGGTCTGTGCAAGATGCCACTGCCAGGAGAGAACTGCAGTCACCCCACACTCAATTCCTAAACACACTGCACAGATACTGCTTCAGTGGGCATCAGCCGTTTCACCTCACAGGCCAAAGGCAGCCTCCACAACACATACTGACATCCAAAAATAACAGCAGGTGTCAAACTCTGTTTTAATCCATCCAAGAATTTGGGGACTTTACTTCACAGTACTTTTCAAAGTTTGAAAAGCTTTGAATCAAAGTTTGCTTTGATGGGGCTATCTAATGATAACCAGCATAAAGCACTTCAGTAGGGAGGGTGGAGAAACGAGCGGGTCAAAACGCTTCTGGTTTTGCATTAAACTCCCTGGACTGCCAGACTCCTTGCATTAGTCATAACCTCTGAAGACAGAGCTGCCAGTATTACTTCTAGAATAAAAAGGAGTCAGACTGATCTCTGAATACATATCAGTCATTTCAAAAATAAGTAGCAGCAAAGAATTCTGATCTGCCGAGCCTAGATCTGCAGTAAAACCTTTGCCTGCAGACAGGGGCAAGTGGCAAACACAGCCAGCCCAGCTGCACCGAGAGCAGTCCACAGCATGCTCCCCCCACAGAGCACACCAAGGCCAC
The DNA here is from genome assembly GCF_000710305.1 of Buceros rhinoceros silvestris. Classification (NCBI taxonomy): domain Eukaryota; kingdom Metazoa; phylum Chordata; class Aves; order Bucerotiformes; family Bucerotidae; genus Buceros; species Buceros rhinoceros. The sequence goes on along the minus strand of NW_010404022.1, from coordinate 123,425 downwards.
TTCCCCGGCAGAGGCCTGCAGCTCTGCTTTCCTTGGCTCCCACTGTCCCAGCAGATCATACAGCTCCACGGAGGCACAGTCTGTGATGCTGCTCTGTGCGTAAGGAGAGGCCATGGCTGAGCTTTGATACCACACATGGCTGAGGTGATTTTGTCGCACTGTTGTTCGGGATGCACAAAATGCAGGTGCTGGTTTTTCCCCTCTCTCCACCCCTGCACTAGCAGCTGGAAAGGTCATGAGAGCCCACCTCATACCGTGTTGTTCCTATTTGCTGGTAACAAAGCTGTGTTACTTGTTTTCTGGCTGCTTCATTTCCTACACGCTCAGTTCCATGAACATAGCAACACTCATCAGTCAAAGCTATCACATTAGCAAGTCCAGCGGTGGAAATCGTACTGCTACTCGGAGATGGTATTGTACATTTTGAAAGGCCATAGTATCAGCTGACTAATATTGTAGGACTCTATCCTCCTCTCGTTGGCAGTCTGAATGAGGAATAAATCAGCATATGCAAGAGGATTTATATTAAAGAAAAAAACAAAGAAACCCCACACACAAACCAAACCACAAACTAAACGTCAGCTACAAATAAGTCAGCAAAAACGCTCATAAAAGAGGCAGGGAAGATATGGCACCACAAGAACTTATTTGATGTTCGAAGTAACAAGTACCATTTTTTGATCACTCCAGAGGTCTTCATCTTGCCACAAAGAAGTATTATAAATATAAATGCTTGTGGAAGGTTCCCAAAATTTAGCCCATATTAACAGGCTTTTTATTTCATGTTTGCCCTGTTGAGATGCTAAAGCCTTTTTAGAATGATGATACTTTTTTTGATGCCTGAGACTAAAGCAGCTAATGTATGTAAACAAAACTAAATATATATTCATCTTTACTAGAAATGGATTTGGAGTTTGAGTGCAAACAAAAACAGCTATATTCCCCTCAGCAAACAGATACTTGGTGAATTCCTAGCAAGCCCTAATCTCAACACCAACTCCCCAAGCTCTGAGAAAGAAAATCTGTAAGGCTAAAAGCTCCAAAAATCAACGGATTCCTTGCATTTTCTCTCACATTAAAAGGGAAAATGAGATGCTCACTGTATCATATTATCCCAACCTTTTTAGAAAGCGCAGTGAAAATAAAAATATGCAAGCCTACATCCTGGGAGGAGCAGAGGCAATAAAATTTGAACATCTGTGTTATTTTACAAGATAAGAAGTGTGAGAAACCTATCTGGCTTTTTTAACATATGGATTCTTCGATATAAGAACCAAAGTTCAGTCCTTGGTCTTCTGCCACCCTCAGCCACAGCCCGCAGCGTGGTGACTCTTTAATGCAAAAAAAGTCATGTGAACCTCCATACACTTGAGCTAACTGCTCTAGGGTAAACACTTACAAAGCATTCAAGCATACGATGCTCAGGCACACCACATTCTCCAGAGTACTCCAGGACCACAGATACCACTCCTACGACTTCTGCTTTTAAAAGTAACAGAGGTCCCCAACAGATCTCAGTCGCCTTAGTATTTCACATTAGATAAACACCAGTCAGGAAAACTTCTTTCACTTAAAACACAGTGCATGTTTATGTTTGCACAGTGTATTCATATTCAGAAATATATAGCATTTCAGACAAGCAATAAAGATGTATTAAAACAAAGCCAAGTACCTTGAGGAAAGACAGCTTTTCAAGTTTAAGTAAGATCTACAGCTGAGAAACCAGTCTGTTTAGAAATAAGTTCCTAAATAGCACTTTTCTATTGCTGTTCCTGAAATAAGTTAACTTCACATTTTATTAACAGAACAAGAGATAAAACCAGCAGAGTAAGGTCTACTGAAACTCCCTTATTAGGCTCACAAAAACAAACCAAGTGCCCAGCCCCACTGGATCCTCTTGTTTCTTCTAAAGACTACAGAAGTATAACACATGACTCATACCTGCTCATATTGACTCTGGAAAACTATTTTTCTTGACATGACAAATGTCAATCTGAAGACCAGAAGGCAAAAACTATGGGCAAATCAACACCTATGTGACATGGTCTTTAAAAATAGATTTTAAAAACAGAACTGATCAGACATGATCCTCTAAGCAACCCAGCACTGACAACCCAGGCACAGGCTGAGCAGACAGCCTAGAGCCATGATCATGTTCCACAGCAGGCGGCCATGCACTCACTCATTAATGACACGACAGCAAAAGCCATCCTCTGCCTGCTCCTCTTCTCAGTAAACTGACCCTGGGGAAGAGCAGCTGTACACCAAAAAGTGACCTAAAGCACCTCAGGTAAAAAAACTCTTCAGAAAATTAACAAGGCGCAGAACTTGGAACTTGAATTCCCATGTATAACACCCCACGTTTTTCTCCAACAACAGAAATCTCACAGCACAGTTCTTCACTTCGCTCACACAAAGACAAAGCATTCCACCCACCAAGAGATGCCCATTCTGCAAATGCCCCACAGAAGGCTTCCAGCCAAGATCCTTGCTCCTGGATCCACTCAGGATCCGCTTACTGTAGATCTTGTTTCCCCACCTTTATGCTTAAACATCTGAATAAATTTATCAGCTATCTGGTAATACAGAAGCCATAATATAGTACATCTGCATTCACATAGCAGCCCCCACTTCTTTGAGAGCAAAATGCTAGATTTTGCTGTGGAAAAGCTCTAGTTACTTCATTAAAGCACAAACCAAGTTGGGCTTCCAATCAGTTTAAGACTGCACATGGCACAACATTCTTCTCACTGGAGCTTGTGTGTAGGAGTCAGTTTGCGACACAATCAAAACTACAAACAAACGTTTAGTGGAGAAAGAAGATCGTGCTCTGCCAATTACAATTCCTGACAGAGCTTCCACTCATTATGTACAAAGAACACAAAACACACAAACAAAAAAACGGGGAGGGGGGGAGGAGAGAAAAAAAAAAGAAAAAAGGCCTGCCTGGGGATCTGCCCTACTGAACACAAATGCTTTCTGAAAAATTGACTTCTTCCTATCCCCTCAAGAAAAACTGGTCTCCTTCAAGGTAACATTCATTAACATTTTGAGGAAAATAAATGTTACACCCATCATATGAAGTTTTAATTAAAAGAGAAAATCCATCATTCTGGTCTATTAATATTCATAAACTAGAACACAGTTCACAAGATATATCTTCAAGCCTAGGTCTGTAGATTGATAAATTTTACTTCATTTGTTTGAGGTGCAATAGTTAAGTTCTTGTAGAATTGCTATAGATGCTTGAAGGTTAAACTACTAGAATTATAATTTATGGTTTTTAGCACATTACCACCATCTGACTGCTGTAGAAATTTGATAAGGCTCTTATCTTTCAAACCAACCACAGTACAGGATGTGCAAATCACAAGCTATTATCCTTTAGTTCCCCCTTCTTCTGGGAGAAAGGCCAGAGTGCTCACGTTCCGTACGGATGAAGGCAGTTCAAGATGTCACCACCATTTCAAGTTCCAGCTGCAGTAGGTTCAGCATGTGGTATGTTAAAACTTTCGGCCTTTTTTGTTTTTTTTTGTTTGTTTGTTTTTTTGTTTTTTTTTTTTTAAACACACTGTATCCTACTGTGGACAAACTGTCTAATTCTTCTGGGGGCAGAAAGGTAGAGGGCACGTAAGAGCAAACCCACCTACTCGGTTACCAACACTCCCCTGCCACCTCTCCCTTTGACACTCAATGCGCTGGTCTTCACTCATTTCTACTGAAAAATAAACCAAAACACATCATGACTAGAACATTTTGCATTCTCCGTCGTGAAATAAACAACTGAACATGCAGAGCAAGAGAGATACAATTACAACACGCTTAGTTCTTTTCTCTCTTTTTCAAAGCATGTCTGCTGCGGTATACCCTAAACAGAACTGTGCTAGGAGAGAGGGGAGTTTTATTAGCCCCCAGCACCAAGTACTGAGCAGAGGTGTACAGATACTCAAACAGCAATAGCACAAACTGATACTCTAAACTAGCTCTGGAGACCTCAGTTCAGAAAACCATTTCCCTTGAGCTGTCTATGGAAATCTAACATATCCCAGTAGCCACCTGAACCCCAAATGGTAATATTCTCCAGTACATACACCACCTCCTTTCCCTTCTCCACCTCTTCACATCACACGTGCACATGAAACGCTCCCACACTTACACAGCATTAACCGTGGCTGCGTTTCGGTAATGGATACACCAAGCCCTTACCAGTTTAACAGCACACAGCAGCCGTGCAAGAGTCACTTAAGCCAGAGAAGACAAGCAGCAAGTAAATACAAGTATTTTACTTAATCCAAAACAGCATGTCTGTGTATTCATAACATACACATACAGAGCTTCCAAAGAGGTTCTCACAGCTGTTCTTAAGCGTTCCTTTCATTCGTGCTTTACGTGACGAATAGTTCTTCGCAATTAATATAAAGGACAGACAAACTAGGGAGTGTTCTTATATTCCAGCTGTTGAAATGCTACTGTTGGCGTCGGCATAAAAACTGCTTTGGTCCTGGGCCTCTCTTCCTGTACCTGAAATCTTTGCATTACAGAAGCACCTACCCCTTTGTTCCTGGTCTGAATTTCACCCTTCCCCACTCCTCAATTCAGTGCATCCTTTCCTTTACCTTTGTTTTAATGACATGAAGCTGACAATCCCAACCCACAATTCAGAGCGTGGGCCAGATGACAGGGCGATCAAATGAGCACAGATCCAAGGACACGATACAGCATGAGAACTCTAGATCAGTCATGAAATCAGCTTCAGCACAGCCTCGGGCCAAGCTGACGAGCCCTATTTGGCCAGGTGCATTAGCTCGAGTGCAGCAGAACACTGACAGCATTCTCTTGCTTTCCACTCCCCAGCTAGCCTGCTGTCTGCCACCTTGCAGCCTTCGTCCAATACTCCAGCACATGCTAAAAATACCCATACTATTTGCTTAAATTTCACAGCTCATGCTAAACGTTGACTTGTCAAAGCACTGGAAGACAAGGAGCAATGCGTTTGGGATGCAGTGGTAGAAAAACCAAATTCTATTACAGATCTATCAGCAATGCCGCAGAATATTTCCTCCTGCAAATCACCACCATCTTTTTTCTTCCCACCACCCTGTCACTGCCACAGACTACTCTTACAGAAGTATTTCATCACGGTTTGCTTTAGAGTTTTTCCCCATGAAAAATCTCAGGGTAATGGAGCATTCCATCAGGAGGCACACAGCACACAGCCAGCCTATGAAAGGGAGTTTGATGATAGATAAAGGTAATTACAGTGTAACATTTGCCATACCACGATTGAAGGCTACGTCAGCACTTTCCCTCCTTTAAGAGGCTTATAGCTCTATGAGAGCCTCTGGCCTGAAACTTGATAAATATATCCAGTGAAAAATAATGGGAAACACGTAGTCAATGAGATGCCTTGAAAAGCAGTAATGCCAAAAGGCTTGGAGTGGCACTGGAAAGTTAGACACACGTTGCAAAGAGATCTGATGGAAACAAATAAACATAAAAAATAAATCACTTTCCTGCTTGTGCATTTTGCAGAACTGCCAGTGGACAAAGTTTTTAGAATCTATACACTAAGTTTCTTGGGAGAATTAAAAATTAAGAATGAAATGTAGGACTGAACACATGTTCTAGATCTCAGCCACTGCTGAGCAAATGCTCTACCCAATCAACAGAATACATCCCTTCCTCAGGGCAGTTTTGCTATTGCATGCTACTGTGCCTCCCCCATCCAACTATTTTAGGAAAGTCATTGTAATAGTAAAATTCTCACTTTTCCATGAAAAATCTGTAGATAAGCCCTGAAATCATGACTGCAGTTTATGGACAATACTGAAAGCATGTCTGTACACATGGCCACAGACAACACGACCAGACCCTTCCCCCTCCAGCCCTGTACACAGCACTCTCCAATTCCTGTCTGTCTTCTTTCAGTTTCGGATAGTCTGCAAGTGGCTCCCAGGGGATTGAAGGGTCTTGTATATCACTCTTACAGGGTTAAAACCAGACAGCACTGAGCTAGTAGTAAAAGAGGTCCAATTAAAATTCACAGAGCTATTGATCTTTGCCCTGCTCCAGTGAACCCTCTTTCTGCTTCTAGCTCATAAACAAGATGACATAGAAAAGAACTATCGATTTTCATATGATATCTTTTTGGAGACATTTTCTTAGAATCTTAAAATTGCATCAAGTGTTCATAAAACAAATAGACTTAATGTGTGCACGTCTGGCAGACAGCACAACCTATTTGCTAAGTGTTTTAGATGCGGGGAGGTAAACCAGGTAGATGTGTTAAGCTGAACCAAAACTCAAGCTTTCCACCTAGAAATCAAAACACATAATCCTGTCTCCACTCACCGTCTTGTTACATGACAGAGCAATAGCTTTTTACTCCAAATTAAGTATATGCTGATCAAAACACTCCCAGCTGACACTTCTTGCAACCATAAAAGAGGCTGAAACTCAAAGACATCCACCGGCCCTGCAGAGGGATGCTCCCCATAGAGTGGGGCCTTCATTCCCTGGGGCGGCTGCAAGGCTGCTGGGGTAACTCCTCACCTTCTTGGTCACTACCCCTGGTATTGACAGCAGGCCCAGCTGCGCTGTTTTTAAGCAGCAGTTGTTGAAACAGCTGAGCTGAAGTTTAACATTTGAGTCAAAGCAGCAGTTAAAGCACAAGCACCAGAGAAAACAGAAATGCCACGCTGCCTCTGCTAAAAAGCCTAGACAACAACTGGTTGTACCCAGACTGCGCTGGACAAGGTCAAAGCAGGGCCCATTTCCCTGACAACTTCTCCCAACAAGTTTCAGGTCACAGTGCCCACAGTCACAATACTAACAATTTTATTTGTCACTATTAGGAGAGGTAAATACTGTCCCTTCCCTCCTTATCAGCCTTCCAGCATTTTCGGTCAGCCCATGTCACAAGGATACACTGGCTCGCTTTGCCATTTCTAGACTACACCTACAGTAACGAAGCATCCCCGGAAGGGATAAACAGGCATTCACCAGTGAAAGTACAACAGTTGAGGTTGTTCAGGCTGTAGGCATTACAACTGCTATTTTTACTACTGCTCTCTTAGTTGAGTAACTCTCTACATAAACCGGGCAGCCAAAAATCAGTAACTGTGTAAAAAACCGCTGGCTTTCAGATCCACTCACCACCTGATGCAACACCAATTGTGCCTAGAACTCACCCAAGTGAAGCACCATGTATTTAAGCATTTGGAAAACAGGATACATGATAAGCTCAAGTATTATGTGCCCTTCCTTGGACTGAATTTTGAAGAAGGGACAATACTAGTTACATTAAATGTAGCTAAGAGAGCAAAGAGAACCACAAGCACCTTACAAAGAATATAACTAAGGTCTTACTTGCAAGAATTGAAAGTAGAAAAATATCTTATTAGAGGAATCCTTTAATCTGCAAATTGCTTTGTTCTTGTGAGAAAAACAATAACAAAACACACAAGTAATAACAGAATACTCAGAATTATTTTGTGATCTCCTCTTTTTAAGCAGAGATCACTTCAAACCATTCATTTGCTTCAGGGATTTGTTTAAAGCAGAGCAGGTTCATAAACGTATTTGAGATACAGACCAAATTGAGGGCTGGTTCGAGTCGTCTTTAAGAGTCATCTTACCCAAATCATTTAAATAACTACAGAATTTGCCTTTTTTTTTTTAAAAAAAAAGAGGGGGAGAGAGAAAAGAGGTTCCTACATCTTTGCTTTCTGCTGTACAGTTAATTTCCCTAGAAGGCACACACATACAACCTCTCTGTTTCCTATCAGCAATATTGAGTTGGAAGGGATATCCTTAATGTCACGATTTTATCTAGCCATGAAGATTTCCAATAGTGGAGAGCCAACACCTTGCCAGGCATTCTGTCCCAGTGCTGTTAGGAAGTTCTCAACCCCTGCCCTGCACCTTTCTTGCTGAAATCTGGCTTTTTAGTTTTTTGATCTAACCACCACAGATAGGTGGAACAAATAAGACTGCTCTGCTTTCAAAATCCGTTTTAGGCATCCTCTCCCCACCCAATCACTCCACCACCTGGTGGAGTCTGACTCAACAGGGAGGAATAAAAGCAGTAAGTCTAAAAACAATTTCACTGCAAGAGTAGCACACCACAACATAAGTTTCTTGGTTTCATTTATACTCACTTTGATACCTACCTCTCTGACTCAACACAAGAGCAGTAAGAAGATGCAATGGCTGTTCACTGAGGGTTTAATGACCTCAACTGAGATGGAAAACAATAACCACAGATCTTACAAGTTTTCCATTACAGAAGTACTTTAACTGAAATCAGAAGGGTGGCTCCTATCACACCATTAGCTTAAGATGGCTGCATTTCCCTCCAAGGGAAAAAACCCAACACCTCCCAGCCCCACCCCACCCCCCCAAAAAAGAACCAAAAAAAATCAGAAGCCATCAAATCTTAGTTCAAACCAGTGCCATCTGCCAGGACCCCAGCTTGCAAACGGGCCATATAATGTTGCAAACACAACAAAAAATGACTATTCTTTCTCCTAACTGCTCACGGCTGAGGTAATGTTCAGGGACAAAAGGAGAGTAAGTTGTGAGAATACCGCAGAAGTGGAAAAAAGTACTTTTTCGAGTGCCTGATAGAGGCCTGACTCTACCGAATGCCGGGTGCTGCTAAAAAAGCAGAAAATGTATAATAGCTGCTCCTAAATTCTGAAAGGTGGAAAGTACACCCTGTTTACACAGACATTCTGTAATTGCACTTTGCGACTTTTAGGCTCTATTTTAATCCATGATCTATGCTTTCTTCAGACTGAAACCAAAACATACTTAAAAGGTAAAGAAAAAAAAAAAAAAGAACACAGAAGTCACCAACCTTTCCTGGCAAAGCACTCAACAGCAACCTTCCCAAAAGAGTACCACCACACTTACCGGTCATTTCATCAATTCAGTTTTTGCCAGTTTCTCTTTTATCATCAATACATAACTAACAATTGTGTCTTATGGGGCAACTGGGAGCTTTTCTAGTTTTTTCAGACTAGAAAAAGTAGCCTGACTGAACACAGTGGGAAAAGGCAAAATCTCAGCCAAGCAATTCAGTGAGAAATCTCTAACTGATTTCAGAGTGACAACCCAAATTTTATCATAAAACTGAACTACCCACTAGAGCTGTGACAGATCAGGTGTGGACTAAATCTCACACAGGTAGGAAGCCTCAATTCCCCACAGAGACATGAAGAAAGACAGACTGCGCGATACCTGAAGTCAACTGCATTTCCACTTGCTTTTACTTTCTATAACTAAGGAATGTGTGGCAGTGCAGAGACTACAGTGACTTTAAAACATTCACCATCACCCTGATTCAAGACATAATATAAGGGGCGGGGAAGCCTCTGGAAGGCGGTTAACTTCTCCTGAATTCAGACAGGACAAGATGTCTGAACCTCTCCAATTCATTTGGCTTTTGCTCGAGTCATCAGGATTTTAGTTGCCTCAGGAATAGCGTGTTGGCGGCATCATGAGAGAAACCCACCTTAGGGGTTCAGAGCCCACCTCCCTTTGTGGGTGAAACCCAAGGCTTCAGTCTGAACATTCTGCCTCTTTGGTAGCGCTGGGACACTTTCCAGCATGAAGGTTTGCTCTGCAGATTACCGGGGAGCATGGATAGTCAGCAAATTTTCTGTTGTCCTGTTTTCACGTAGCACTGGGTACAGCTTATGTTACAGGTGCTGTGTGAGCCTCAGGACTGGGACGGGGGATATCGCTAGGTCAACCCATTCTCACACGGTGCAATACTACCAAAGAGTTCAGGCATTTCTGTGTCCGTCATTCATAAACAGCCTTAACCTGCATTCTCATTTTGCACCCATCACTTTCACACCTGAAGACGGTGTCTCTTCCCTGGCACAGTCTGTGCCTGAACACAAAAGAATCACAGCGCATACTGCAAGGATTAACCTCCAGAGGCAAGAAGTGCATTTTTCTGTCCTTAGTATTTCTCTAAAGAAAATATTATATGGAATTCAAGATTCCATTCTCTACAGATCTCTCCAGCCATTCCTCCTTAAAGTAGAGAAACAGAATGCTGTTAAGCATACTCTGAAAACACCAAAGTGAAGATTTCAGGAACACAAGGCAAATAACTATCACATCACTATAGAGCTGGCATATTATGCTACATTCAGAAAAAAAAAGCTATTAAAAACTACACATGCAGTAAGATTCAGAAAAGGCTGGAAATATAATGTACACATCTGATTTTAAGAGCCACAACTACAGCCTCATCTAGGATAAGCTGCACAGCTCAGCCAGCATCCAAGTACTCCACATTTCAACTGAAATGTAACGGTGTGATACAAATACAGAGAATAACAGTGTTAGTGATGCTCAGATACTGCAAAGGCTTATCCTTTCTATTCCCTTAGATACACATCTCACCTTCTCTAGGCACTCTCTAAAGATAAGCATAAAAATATGTCACCTTCCTCATTCCAACTATGCAGCTTGAAAAAGAAAAATTTAGGATGGTATGTGCTACAACTTGCATAAAGCTCCTTGTTTCACTGCACGATCCAGAATTGTCAGATGTGAAAGACCAGTGCCACCATCTGGTGCCTTCCAAGTCCTGGATCTTTCTTCCTAGTCAGAAAGGAATTCACAGTTTGTCTAATTCGATACACAGAAGAGGGGGAAGAGGAAGATAAGCAGTTCTGAAAAATAGAGCAGAAGGCTTAAAACACGCTTCAATGCAGCTGTTGCGAAAGGAGTCCAATACGTTAGAACGAGAAATACTGGAAGCTGAGAGGGATTAAGTAAAATAAGCAAGCAAGGTCTTGTCAAAGAAAAAAGGATGTCTTAGAGGACACACAAACTATGATTCAGATCATATCTGCAAGCTCAGCCTTCACGAATTCTGAACTTAAAGTGTTGCTCAAAAGGAAACACCCAAGAAAAGCATTAACTATTTCTACGAGCCTCACACATCGAGAAAAAGCAATCACAATTCAAAATTTCTTATTTTTCTTCAGTTATTACTTTAAGAAGAAAAAGCCGGTTCCTGGCACAACTCAATACGAGAATTATTCTGAGGAATCAGATAAGCATCTTGATTTTAAAACCAAATTATATGGCTTTTAATTTGTTTTACATTATATTTGGGGATGTTTGGGAACCCTCTGGATGAATCTCATCTGTACCATTCCTGAGGTCAGGAAAAATGGCAGCAACATTCATTAGTATTTCCTTCCTCACTTTGAGTGCATTCTTAAAGGGGGAGTTGCTTCATTTCTGTGCTTTTATGGGGGTCAGGTTAGCATTCTTCATCATATTGGTGGTGAGAGTGCATCGCAGCCCTGCTTGTGGTGCAGAATGGCTCTGGTAGGAAAATCCTCCCCTGCACGTGTCTGCCGAGGGAGCTCAGCCAACATAGGCGCACCGAGAAAGCCCCTGGGACCTACCTGTGCACAAGGGCAAGAGGCAGTTGGTGACAAATGGCAGACTAAAAAGAACAGCTGAGAGGAAAGCAGTCAGCCACTCAGCACTGACCTGTGCCAGTGTAGCCAAGGTAGGGGCTGGGTGTGAAGTGCCTGGAAAGCAAGGGAAGGGCATAGGAAGGGCCTGCAGGACATGGTCCTGGCCTCTGCTCAATCAAGGTCTGACTTCGTGCTCCAAAACTCATTACTTTTTATTAAAGTGCTAGTCTGGCTTGTACCATGTGGACATAACAAAAACTCCGCAATAAAAACGAAGGCGAACAGTAAAGCTCATGATGACAGCAGCGTGCAGGGAGCATCACGCTGCACAGCTCAGGGCAGCTCTGTGCAGTCCCCATCTCCGGGTCGGAAGCAGCACCCTCACGAACCACATCACAGAGCCACACCGCAGCAGTGTAGATCGCTTTCACCCTGCTCCCAGCCTGACTGGCTCCACTGCTCAGAGCAGACCAGCCCCCAGGACACATTTCTGAGGTTCAGTAGAGTCATCCCCATCCCTCCTTACACAGTTCCCCCATTTCCACCTCCAACACACCCTTTCCCTCTTGCAACTCCGGTGGCTCACCCTGCCAAAATGGCTGGAAAGGATACAGCAAGTACCTTAAGTTTTGCCCAGTTCACAACAGAAAACCAGCCTAATTCTTTGCAAGAGGTTAACAGAAGTTGAGAGCCTCCATGTTAGACGTTGATGATGTAGCAGGTGAGGCAGAACTGTGGAGATGGACGTGCACAGACAGTTACATTTGACTCTGGTTAGAACCGAACTTTAGGCACCTTGACATTCAAAGTACAGACACACTTCGCTTTTCTCTCTTGCCTTGAAGCAATAAGTGCCCAAGTTGCAGCTTTCACAGCCCTCAGCATGACATACATCTCTTCCTGTATAAAAAGGCCTCCAGGTTCCACAGATGGCTCCTCTATCCAATTAACCAACAGTTTGTTTGCAAAGCCATCAGCCCACAGGACTTGTGCATTTTGTTGGTCTGACTCTGCTCTTCAAATTCCCTCCCAGAGGCAGCCTGAAACACCCTATCACAAAGCAGCAAGGATGAATTACTGGGTGGACATTGCCAATACAGCGTAGCATTAATTATTCACAATCATGGCAAAATATTTCCCATATTCATATGGTAAATTACTAATTTAGATGCACATTCGTCTGAAGATTATGACTCACAAAACAGCCTGTATGCTGTAGCACTTAATCACTCCTTGAAAGGTACGGCACCTATCCCATGAAGATTACAAGAGCAACATCTGAACTTGAACAAGTTTATAGCTCAACAGCACAATTCATCAGTATTCTCTCCAGAACAGTTTAATCCATCTTTGTCATCTCTGTCTAGCAGTGTCATTTTAATTGCGTTCCACCTCTAGCTTCTCATTGGGCCAGCTTCATTAGCAGAAGGGTTTATGTAAGCAGCTTTCTCAAACATTACTTTTCACAAAGCCTGAAGTTGGACAATAATAAATGAAGAATCGCATATATCACACATTCTGTAATTGCTATGTCTGAGTAACAATGTCTAATTTTATCCAGGGGAATACAGTATTTATTAATATGCAGATTTGAAAGGTAGAAGCAAGCAGTATTTATTTACATCATCTGGAGTAGGTATCAGTATTCTCAAATATATCTGGTGAAAACCTAAACTACTGCTAACATAGACAGAAACATGCAGGGTCTACCAAAGTTAGATCTGAAGCCTAATGCCGTAACCTGGGGATACTTTCCCTCCCAACATCACATAAGGGCTTATGTTGTATATTAGCTGATAGGAAAGTTTGTAAGACAGCAAAAGGCATCAATTCTAGAATCCATATTACAAAATACCTATTTTATTAAAATCTGATTCTTTTTCCCCCAAACCAGAAAGCACTATCTTCTTTTTACACAGTAAGACATTCCGGCTTTCGCTATTTCAGAGGCAAGGTTAAACAAGTCATAGGTCCATAACTTTATAGATCTCCATTATGATTTTCATCACAGTACAAGAAAATTTTTTATAGTCAGAACAATCATTCACTGAAACAACCTCCCCATGGACATGGTAGAGACACCATCACTAGTAGTTTTCAAGACACAACTAGACAGGGGGCTGATAATGTCAGCTAGGCTCCCCTTCCCATGAAAAGTTGGAACAGATGACATTTCGAGGTCCCTTTGAACCTGGGCTGTTCTGCGATATTCTATCATTTCTGGCCCTGTGTCCACAACACAATCCAAGAGCCAAAAGCTTTTCTTTCTTTTTAAAAAACTAGCTTACCACTAGGACATTTCCTCCAGTGCCCAGCCAAGTCTTTCCTGTAATAACTCCAGCACTTCTTGTCCTCAGACAAGGGGAGGGGAGCAGATCATCATGCAGAGCTCCACAGATCTCTCTTGCATCCAAGAGCTGGTATCACCTCCAAACCATCCCCTATAATTTCATCTTTGTAAGCCTATGCACACACAGCTTTTTCAAGCCCTCCAAGATGACAGTTCATCTACCTCTGATCACTCGTTGCTTTCTTCCAGGCTCCTTTTGCCTGGTTTGCCACCTGCTGTAAGACTGGAGCCGGAACTGACTGCAATACTCCAGGCTGCGCCTGGCAGCATAACAAGCCGAGGCGGATGACGACTCCTTTCTTGCAGAACAATAAATCTCCGTCATACACTCCGGCAGTGTGAATATTTTTCACAAAAGCTTGACATTGCTGGCATTGAGGTTCAAGTGAACAGAGCACAGGGACTCCCAGCATTCTCTTCTGAAGGGCTATTCTGTATCCTGTGCCGTTCTTACACTGTTGAACAGCTGGATCTGCCATACCAGCATAACTGCCTGCTTTATGGGGTGGGTTTTCGTCCAGCTTGTTTGGAAGCCTCCTCACTCTGAGCTTGGTATTATGTACTTGTTAAGTATACTCCTTATTCCTTCATTTCAGACATTCACAAAAACAAAAACCAAACAAAACATCCCACCAACCAACCAACCTCTGAGCAGTACCAGACCCAGGACAGCCTGCTGAGGAACTCTGGTCAGTACACCTGTCCTTTTCACAGTTGGCCACTTACAACTATTCCCCGAATACAGTCTTCCAGCCAATCATGCACCACCAGTAGCTGTTCTTAGTAACAAAGTCCCCACACAAAACACAGCAGGGATTTGTCCTTATGCACAGAGGCAGATCTGCTGGACCTGCCTCAATTACTGTCAGTTTAAGCCTGTGCCAATAGCCCGTGGTGTCGTTTACCTGCGCAGCGTTAAGGAATGGAAGAAATGCAGCAGGCTGGTAAGAGCACGCTCCGTCTCCACCAGGCAGAACACTTTTACAGCTTCAGTAATTGATTGCCTTTGCAACAATCACACACCGCCAGCTTCATTTTTCAGAAAAAAAACATCAGATTGGAGCAGATGGGAGCAGATCAAAACAGATTGCACAGAGCAGCCACAGTCTAATGGCAAATTGGGAATACTGAGCAAATATAAGAAGCCGCCGTGCCTCGTGTCTGAATTGGAAGCAGAGCGCTTTCATTGCAGCTGTGAAGTGCTGGTGTAA
Source organism: Buceros rhinoceros silvestris (assembly GCF_000710305.1). Lineage (NCBI taxonomy): Eukaryota > Metazoa > Chordata > Aves > Bucerotiformes > Bucerotidae > Buceros > Buceros rhinoceros. The sequence goes on along the minus strand of NW_010404022.1, from coordinate 108,408 downwards.
ATGCTCTTCTATCTGTTCTGACAGCTAATGGCAAACTAGCACCTATGCAACAGCTTCACTTGCTGGGTGAACACTACAGCTACGACCAGGACTGCAGACTCACACAACGTAGGAGAAGTTGAACAAAGATGGGTACAGACTTCTTTGCTCACACACAGCAAGGAGAGGCAAACACAAAGGGTCTCCTCATGCCACAGCTGCTCCAGCAGCCCAGAGGTCACCCCTCACGTTGTGCCCCCCTCGAAGTCAACCATCCTCAGCAATGCCATGTCATCCATAGCCATCTTTTGCTGAACATGGAATTAATTTTCCACTCAGGAACACATCACACAGAAAGCAGTTTTGGTAAAGAAAAAATAAGCATTTTTAAAGAAGCTTTCCACATAGATCAAAAGATTTTCTGATATAGTGAGACGAAACAGGAATCAAGATAAAACTGTGAAGAGGCCAGTCATTCAGAACGGGTTCAGTTCTGTTCTTTCCACCGCTGGCTCTACACCCTTTGTTCTGTATTTCTAAGGAGTTGTGAAAATTTCCATCTTAAATCTTCATTTTTGGTTTAATTATATTGATGGAGTATTGCAGTAAAAATAGCAGGGAGTATCCATCAAATTGTCCTGTATTTTCGATCTGAATGATCTTATTTAGAAATGGGGCAGGGGAAGGGGGGGTGCACTTGCAGCACTGATTTTAGAGATTAAATCTAATCAATCAATTCTTTCTTTACACAGCAGGCTAAACATACCGTTTTCATCTCTAACTTTGTACAGCTAAAACAAATTAATGGTTCTTTGTCACAAAATTTTATCACCTGTAGCATTCAGACATGCCCTTTTTAAAAAGGAATGCACTAAGGATACATAATTTTAGCACCAGAAATGAGCCTTTTCCCTATTTCCTAGCAAAATGAAAAAAATTCCAGAAATCCATGGGGTGGACGGGACACAACAACAGGAATTATCAGGTTATCACCGAATATACCAAGCAGAAATAATTAACACACTCTTTTCTTGGTGACTAGTGCATGGCTGTAGTAAGAGTTATGCTTTCAGTGACTATGCTAGACAGACGGGGGTACCTTCAGAAAGTAAAGTGCATTACAGAAGCCATCCCCCCTCCGTGCTCTTCCCAAGAGGATGAATTTAGGCACTGAAGCAAATACAGGCCTGGGGGAGGACAGCCTCTCCTCAGTCCTCTCATAGGTTTCTTATGCTTTCTTCAAGCTGGTGCACAGAACTCCCACATGCAGCATTTCATCATGAAAAGGAAGCTTCCGTTCATATGAAATCTGTTTTCATTGCTCTGTTTCTGACTTGGTTTTTGATGTTTTTCAATGCACAACGCGTGCCTCTGCCAAGTATGCAATATAACTTGTTAATAGAAAACATGAGGCTAAACCAAGCTCCACTGAACTGGTTTTCCTCCTCACGCTGCCGCTGTTTCTGTTCTCATTTCTCTGTTGTGCTTCCAGGCACCACAATCCCTTAGTACGAACTAGGAGAAGTATTACATATCATTTGGAAATAGTGACTTACACAAGGCCAGATGGTAGTTCCTGGTCTCTGCATACATCAAGGTTTACCACTTATACTTCCAACCTACTGAATTTACACAGAAAATCTGCCAGGCAAATAAATCTGGGGCACTACTGGAGCTCTGACACACGTTACGTGTCGTCTTACAATGAACAGTGAAAATCCCCACAACATGTTGAAGATAACTACAGTTACCTACAAACCTACCTACCGAAAACCTACGGATGCCACCACCTTTCACACGCTGTAGAGGCTAAGACCTCCCAGATCCACACCAAGCCTTCCAGGCAAGCTCTAGCACCACACTCCCTTGCCACCACAGGGCAAGTGGGAGCCTAAGATGAGTCTGTCCTGTGGGCGAGTGTCTTCACAGGATTTCCAGCACCAGGAAACCACCAGGCTTCCTTCCAGGAACATCCATCTCAGGCCCACAGACCTCCCTACCAGCAAGGACTAGAGAGAGGAGGCTCTTTCAGCTGCACGTCCATACTGGTGGGCACAGTGCGGATACAGCCAGAGCCAGCCCTGCTCTCTGGGCACAAGAGCAGAACAGGCTCCCACAACAGCACTGCCGCTACCGCAAAGAGCTGCAGAGTCTGTGCTCTCAGAGCACGACAGAGAGGCTGTGCACAACAAGCGTTACCTGTCCTTCAGCTAGCTTTGTCTTTGAAGAGGAGAACCTTCATATAAAAAGGTAAAAGAAAACCCTCAAAATTTGTTTATTTTGTTTCCAGGGCACGTTATTAAAGAGCAGTGCAGTGATACTTTCAAATGAGTGTTTCAAACCAAACATCTTCAAAGAACTAAGAGCACTTCTTTCATTCTTTTTCATTTAAGTCGAACAAACTGGTTTGCTGCATACACACTACTCACTTCAAAAGACCATTCTTAATCCATTAATAAATAGCAGAATAAAAGAAATCATACACAAGTAATTTTTTCATGTATTAGCCAAAACAGCAGCCAACAGATGGGCAGGATTGAATTAACTGTGTGAATCCTTCCCACTTTGCAAAGTGTAAAAACTAATAGTGGAAGAGTAAAGTTCTATCAGAAGGCAGAAAGGGTTTTGGGTTTTTTTGTTTTGAATTAATGAAATAGGTTTGGTTACACTCTGGGTTATGTGTTATAAAATACACATCTTTTTTTAAAATCACATTGCAGCCATACACTAAAAATCAAACTGTATTTGTAGCTGTTGATTATATCAAAAGGGTAATGATGGTATCAAAATGGTAATGTAAGGGAAGACAAAAAACCCTATAATGGTGCATCATCTCTCTAGTTTTGGTGACTATTTCTGGCAGATTTGAACTAGACTATTTTGAGTATCACACCACATGATAAACTGAAGTAGCTGTATGAAGACTGGCTTCATAAATTGGTAGCTAGCTGAATAATGTGGATTTCACTTTTGGTAAAACTCCTCCCAACTCACCCTGGGCTCCGGCAGCTTTCTGAATTTCCTTTACTGTCTCCAGTTGCCCACGCCACAGACAGCTGCAATCTGAGTTGTAAAGGAAGGCTCCCTCCAACAAAGTCAACAGCCTGCAGAAACGCTTCATTCTTCCCCACGCTTGCGTGTCTGTTTACAAGAAGTTCATTAACTTTCTAGTGCAGATAAGGTTCTATCCTAACCCCCCACCTTAAAATAGCCTCGGCAACTGAAGTCTGCTTTGACAGCTATCAAACTCCAGCCACTTTCTGGAGTGTCACTGAAACAGTTTTGGAAGGGCTCCTTTCAGTCCCTTTTTCTGAAGTATTGGCTTTCCATAAGATAGCCCATTACCCACGAAGCCTTATCCTGAAGCAAAGTTTGAGACGTGACCCCTCAGGCTCTGAACTTTGAGGGCTATGGTGACACTCAGCAAGACTAGTGTTTATGACAAAACCAAACACAATTCCATTAGCCCCGTTTCTGTTACGGAAGTACCACAGATCTGTAATACCCTATCCCACACGTCATGCTCCAATTTAATGCCAAAAAAAACCCCAAAACAAAAAAAAAGAAACAAAAAACACCCTAAGTAGGTACATGATCTACTGAGCCTGCTGCGTGTGCTCAAAAGGCTGCAAACATCATTTCAACTCTCACTGTTGGTCAAAAGAAAAATTAAAAAAAAAAGCGAAGCTTGTGAGTTAGAAGAGGAATAGAAAGCAAAACAAATCAGCATGTCCCACTCAGCTACCTCTGCTCAAGTACTGGGCAAAAATCCGGCCTCCCTTTCTGAAAGAAGCGTACCCTGTATTTAGGATGGTAGAAAGGTAGGTTGGTTGTTCAGAGGTACTTCTATGCAAGGACCATTGGGCAGGTTAAGGCTGTCACTGAGAAGAATCATGACAAAGCAGCACTGGAACCAGCTCTGCCAACTCAGTAGCAATGTGGGAAGATGAGTAAGGAAAGGCTATCAACTCGCTCACACTGTACATAAGAAATAGGGGACACCAAATGAAGCTACCTGATGGCAGAGTCAAACCAAGGAAACAAAGTCACACAGAAGTGACTGGACTGGGCAACTCACTGCCGTGGGTGCTGCAGAAGCTAACATTTAAATGGTGTCAGTGAGCAATCATGTAAATTAATAACTTAAAAAAAAATTCCATTTAGCCATTTTCTCTCCCAGGGAAGTCCAACCATCAGGCTTGGCCCAGAGGCAGGACATGGAGCACTCCCACTGTGCACAGGAGACAATACTATTCAAGAGGGCTGCAACTGCTGCTAAATAAAATGCACCTTAACACCAGGAATCTAACCTTTACACCCTGGGGAAACACTGCACTGAAGAGATGTCCCACATACCTAGAAGAAAGCAACAACTATGACCTTAATCCTTAAGAACCTTTAGTTTAGAAGGTGAACAGGAACCTTAATTTTATTACCAAAGTGGGAACTTCCCCCCACCCCCTTTTGAGCAGACATACAGAGTCTAACATAAAACTAGAGTGAACCCCCAATCCCCTCAGGCAAAGCTTTCATCGGCCTCTGGCCTTCCTACTGCTCATTCTCAGGTTTTTGCTGACACAAAACTGTCACCTTCATGATTTTGCCCTGCTCAAGTCCAGTTACTCCCACTCCAGGCCCGACACAGCCAACCTGCAGCACTTCCTTGTGTTGGGGCTGGAGCTGCCTGCGTCCTGCGCAGGGCTGCCGGACTCCCCTCTGCCATCCTGCATGAGATTCAGGTTTGCTTCAGGTAGGCAACTTCATTTGATATATTTTCTTCTTCACAGAATAATTAAAATGTTAATCTAGCCAAAATCTTTCTGCAATACAAAAGCTGATTGACTGTCACTGACTGTATTTATTTCTCCTCCAACCCAGCAAGCAAAGCACTTACCCTCTTTCCTTTGTGAGCCTCATTTGAACTGTGTTCAGTTTCAATACAGCTTGAATTCCATTTAGGTTTTGCTTAACTGATTTTTATTCTATAATTTTTTTGTTCTCTAGGCAAGTATATATTTAATCTTCAGAGTAAAATTGTTATAATTAAATCTGTGTTTTTAAAAGTAATATAAATTAGAGGGTAGAGATGAAGTAATATGTAGTAGCTTGTATGGAAGTATAGAGATGGAATAAGAACTCTATTCTATGAGTACTGCAGCATGACAGAGATCAGTTGTTACCAAAAAAAGGTATTTGTTATTCAGATTTTAGTACCCATTGAAGTACTACCTGATGCTTAAATGAATTACAAAAGCCTCTACAGAAATAATGTCTCTTGAAGAAATGTCAGCTCTTCAACTCAAACTGATGTTCTGAGCACTCATCTCCCTGACTGAATCCCCAAGATGACGGCCAAGGTGATGCCTATCACATCAAGGCAGAAAAAATCCTTTAGCCGCCTTTTACATCACTGTGACAAGGAACCATATTTTATGAACAAAAAAGATGGGCTCAGGGAGGGAGGATAGAAATCTCAGTAAAATTACCATGACTCAAACCCGCGTATCTTGCGGTTGGGGCATCAGGTCTTAACAGCTTAAGTTAGTCCAGAACCCAAACGATTTTTACTTTGAAAATCTGCATCTATTTATGTCCCGGGTACAATTATGCGAAGATGGTGGCAGCGTAAGATGAACGAAGACTTACTTTCCCTTTTTAATGCAAATGTTTACATTTTTAATTCCTTTTTGTCTTCTTGACAAGCCAAGGAGAATGAGACAAGTGCAGGGAGGGGCCCAGACTATGATGACAAGCAACTTAGCTTTTGAAATGTCCAAGTCTTATGGTATTCACAGGTGTTTTTCTGTATGTAGCACATGCAATCTGTGTATTTCACAAGTTAAATTACGTCCCTAATTGGTACTTCACAATAAAATGCCTGAAGGAGACCAGGCTGTTCTGATATGTGAGCAATTTCAGATTTAAATTGAGTTAGGGATTGATTTCCATTTAACAAGTAAAATACAGAGCTGCCTTCAAAAGGGGACACAAGAGATGGGAACGCAAACAGTTTGATCAGGCAGTTGATACTTAGTAGGAGTGTTGCACAAACAAAACTATTTTTGTGTTATTGTCCACTTGATTTAAGGGAAAAGAGTAAATGGACATTTTAAACAACTGCTATATGAACACACCAGAGTTCCATCCACAAAAGGAAAATTTGCTTATAAAAAAACCAAAAAACAACAACAAACAGCCCACAGCTTTTATTAAAAACTACTAGGGCTTTTTCAGAGGGTACTGGAATAAGACCCCAAGCAATTTTTCTTTCGGTGATAATTGTAGTGTCCACTTCTTATTTCTCTGGATATTTTAAACGGGTGGGTGGAGTTTGATTTTCTGCTCTTTTATTTAGCTCTGAAACTTCTTTTATAACATAAGGCTGTATTCTTTCTACAAATGTGAAAAAGCTCTAAGTTGTGAAACAAAGATCATGAGGTGGTTTTCCAACTGCTTTGTAGGACATATTGTAATAACCAAGAGACTGAGAAATAACATCACTCCAAAATTAAGCAGAAGACACTTGTTTCCTTTGAAGGCCATTGTCACTATGCAGGGCAGTCTCCGTTTTAACAACCTATACTTGTACAAATTCCATTTATACTTGCACAAATTCTGTAGCACCTTTGTTCTGTTCCCCAGTAAAGAACATTTTAGACCCAGAAACTCAGCACAAGAATTGAGCTGCGTTTCTTTTACTTTCCAGCTCAAGTAGTTCCTAAAAATACTGAAGAAATGTTAAGACATCTTACATCTAATGCTGCTAAGAAATAAAAGGCT
>NW_010404022.1:55990-101582 GCF_000710305.1 Buceros rhinoceros silvestris | reverse complement strand
TACAAAGGAAAGAGTGAAGAAGGATTTGGCCTATCTTGTTCTGTTCTGGAAGAATAATCAGAAAACAGTCAGCAAGGTTAACTTTTTGAAGAAGATGTTTTACGGGAAAACAAACCAGCTGCCTTCAGATTCTGCCTGCCACAGGAAGGTTGCAGTGGCCATTTATTCCAAGGCCCCTTTCAGGACAGAAGCCTACAGTAAGTGATCTTTCCTGGCCCCTCCATTCTCTTGGGAAGATTTCACATCTTTCCATTTACACGACTTTGCTCTGAGCTGCTGCTGCCTCCACCACTATCTCTAGCCTAAGCTCAAGAATTTTCCACTCTGTAAAATACCTTTGCTGAAAGCTACAAAATGGCACAAGCGTGTTCACTGGGGAAATAGCACAAAGTCGAGGATGTCTGATCTCCACTTACAACAGCTGTGTAAGAGCAATGTCTCTCAGCCAAGCGACATCTGGATTAAAACGACAGGGGAGCGACAGCATAGGAAGGAAGGATGGATAGACCTGCCTAGGGTAAGATTTACAAAGGCAAAAAGATCCGCTGTGTAATACAAAGCAAACAAATTCAATTTAATAAAACATCCTGCGTACAAGGTATCACGAGCACTTTACAAAGAGATAAAAGACCAAGATAATGCTTTGGAGAATTGGATACTGTGACTCATAAAAGCAAAACAGGAAAATACAGGAAGTTGAAGTAGTTCCGATAAAGAAAAACTGCTGAATTTAAAAGCACCTGGAGTACAAGCATATGTTCTCATAGAACAGCTACAACTAGAGAAAAAAAAAAAAAAGAACCTCAAATCATTAGAGGCTCATTTAAGCCCTAGTGTTTAATCAAAGCATCTCTGTACTAGAAGTCTTAGGCTGACAGAAACTCATTTTAACCTGGTGGAATGGGAACTGCAGAAAAACCTCACCTTTTCAAGGTTTCCCACCCCAAGCAGGTACCTGGGGATTTTGTCAAGGAGGAAACCAGAAGCCCTAAACACTGGGATTCACAAAGTACCAGCAGAAAGACACCGACAGACGCCTTTACACACCACTTTAAAGCGCAGATGGGTGACACTTCAGGGCAGGGAAATGTAGGAGAAACAACAGGCACAGCCTTGACTACCTACACTTTCTGCTGGTGACAAAGAGCTGTAAAGGGACAGCCACGGGGAAAAAGTGGAGGATCATAAATACAGAGTAAATGATTGATTCTTTCTTATAGGTGGGAGACTTTATCCTGGTAACAGAAAGTATGGGGGAGTCACGGAGCTGGCAGAGTCTGCATGGACAGATCGGTGCCTACAAAGCAGTTAAGACAGTGACTGATGGCAGTACAGCAGGGTATCACCTGAGCAAGCTCTGTCACCACTTCTACAACTCAACCTGTGAGAAACGCCAGAAGAATCAGAAGTGTGGCATATGCCTCTGCAGTTCTGGAGACAACTACTAAGACTCCCAAAGGTGAGGATGGGGTCACTCACATGCCCCAGTCACAATGGCCGATGAGCCTGCCCATAGCCGTACTCTTCCTTGGCACGGAGGGCCCAGCCCTGCTGCACCTTGCACCGCTCCTGACTTGCATCGTGTACGTGACAGCCACTGCCCAGATTGTCACTTGTGTCTTGCACAAGACCTCTTACCTGTCCCTTTTCTTTCTCCGGTGCACACCTATGCCAAAAACTGATCCAAGCAGACTTCTTTCCAAGGCCAGAGATCCCTTGGATTTCTGCAGAAAAGACCATCTCCTTACACTGGAGCCACACGCCTTTCCACAGAAGCTGCCAGCAGCTACTTCCAGGGGCCCTCTCCTCTCCTTTTCCAGAAAAGGCCCTTAGCCTGCCTGCTTTGGAGCAACTAGAGGTGCAGCTGCACGAGCCACGGCTCACAAGCCATCTACTGCCATTTGTTTTCAACCAAAAAATTAATTTCAAGGTTAGGAATAGCTAAAAGGATCTTTGCAGGATCCTCTCCCATGGTAGCATGGCACTCTGATTCAGCTCGTGAATCAAAGGTCAGAGTACATCAGATGCCCGACACAGTAACACTGCAGATACTCCTTTCCAAAGCACAATACACAGCCAGTGCTCCTATCAAAAAGAAAACGACAGGAAAACTAAAGGGCTTCAGTTCTTACCGAACTGCCACAGTACAGATTCCTCTGTGAGTGCCTCAGGAGTACTTGTTACTGCATCTCTTAAAACAACACAGCTGAGGAGAAAATATATACATTGGACCTGTTCTATTTCAAAGCAGAACAAAAACTTCTCATACTTTGCAAGCGCAGTAGCCCCATGAAACTAAACATGCTTTGCATCAGCTCAAGCTGTTGTGTGTAACTAAACTGATCAATGTTGGAGGCTTCTGAAAATATTTCCACAGCCACACACCGCATGGCTTTTTTAAGGCTTAAACAACTTCCTCTTGTAGTTTTACAGATTGGGAATCATCCATTAAGATGAGTATGTTCAAAATACTAAGTGCTTTTCTGACATTCTCATTTCTAGACTATACAAAAACACTCTGAACATGCCAAAAGTAACAACTGCAATTAATTCAAGGATCTAATTAGTGCCAAATAAACACGAAATTCCTCAAATCATTGCACGATAAGAATTTAGAACATTTAAGAGGTTATATTGCAGATCCAATGGATTTGATATTCCATAAAAAAACATGAGTTAACCATATTTATCAAGCAACAGCTTGAGCTGGAAAACAATTTCAGTTTATAAAAAAATATTTCATAAAATAAATTTAATATAATAAAACACAGTAGATAATCAAGGAGGTGATTCTTCCCCTCTACTTGGGCCTGGGGAGGACCCCACCTGCAATACTGCATCCAGCTCTGGAGTCTCATTCCTGGCAACGTTCCAGATCAAGTTGGATGGGGCTCTGAGCAACCTTATCCAGCTGAAAACGTCCCTGCACATTGCAGAGAGGTTGGACTAGATGATCTTTAAAGGTCCCTTCCAATGCAAACCATTCTATAATTAACTTTGAAATCACAGAAGGTAGGTCTAATTCAGACAGAAAAAACACACAGCTGGCCTACAAATAATCAGAACAGATAGTTGATGCAACGCTTCAGCACCTCCTCTGAACAATCAACACCCTGAAAACTAGCTTTTACCACTTTTTTTCTACTCCAGAAGTGGAGAATTTCCCAGGACAATTATTAATTCTGGCAACTAGTTAAGTCTTGGAAGTGAAAGAATCATCGTTACTTTCCACACAAAACCATGGGCTTCAGAACTCCACATTTCAGTTCCAAATGTGGCAAGTTACTATGTGGAAATAATGCATTTTCCCAAAAGCTCCTGCTAAGAGTTCTATGTTTGTCCTGAGCTGGTTTGCTCCCCTAGGTACGTGTAAATATCTAAAGTCGCACATTAATGTAAATACTTCGATCTGTGCCCAGAACACAGATCTTCCTGATCAGTCTGACAAGCTACCTGTCCCAAGGCACTCCAAACCGAGGGAGGTTGCATCCGTCTACGGTGATACCATACAGTGGGCACAGGGGATGAAGTCAGGTGGTCCAAGCACACTCCTCACCGCTCCTTGCTCTCATCAAGCCGTTCCCCCCTTCCTTCCAAAGGATACCTCCACCACCACTGCTGCCTGGCATAATCCAGCCCTGACACTCCTAAGCAGAAGATCTTGGGGACTCGGTGGTGGCAGACACATGGCAAAAGCAGAAGTCCAAACATCATTTGTTAACTCAGGCTAAACCGTTACAACGCACTTACAGAAGGATGATTAGTGAGTTTCCCTGAAATCAGCCAACGGGGGCTCCAAACTAAGCCAACACAACTGGATTTCAGAAGTACCACACATACTTATCTAGGTGCAAAGCAGCACATAAAATCCAAATTCAATTAGCAAAAAAAAAATTACAGTTAATTTGGGACTGTTGAACCTCTTCCTGATGTACAGCTCATGTAAGACTGTTATTTTTGGTGCAAGGTTTAACTGCTCTCCCATTAACCTACTGCAGCCATTAGAATTTTATTCTGTTAATTTACAGTAACTGACGGTGGCTTGATTGCTGATTGAAAATATTTCTGAAAAGGAGAAGCTATGCTGCAGTACTCCCTTTCCCAACAATAAGATAAATGGTTATTCAAATTTTGTATACGGAACAAAAGATAATCAGTCAATACTCAAGAATGAACTACTTAAATGCCTTCAAAATTAAATTACATTGCAGCTCAACGCAATTTAAAATGTCAAAGAAATCGGAGGCTCTCTCAGATTTTAATTAAAGCAATCTCCTCTAGTTTCAGTCCTTCCCTTTTTCCCATCCTGCTGCTACTTATTCCTTTAATGTTTATTCACTGCTCTGCATAAAACAATAATACCAACCAAATTTACTTCTCATTATTTACAGTAGCATGGTTCTTAAATACACAAGGACAACATTCCCCATACTAAACAAATGACTGGTTTTGACAACGATATTTCAGAAACCCAGGCATGCCCATAGTGAATTTTATGGATAAATTGCCACAGAAATAACCAGCTATGATGCATGCAAAATCTTGGTCACGGAATAAGTACTTCAATATTCTGTAACCAGTCTCAGGAGGGAGGAGAGCGAACAGATAAAGGAGCAGATAAAAATCAGAAAAAAGAGAAGCTTTCCACTGCAGACCTCCATGCCACCCTATCAAAGCGTAACTGCTTTTACAAGTCCTCAGGCAGTTTAAGTAAGTCACTGGAGTCACGAGGCAGTGGGACTGAAGGAGCCTGTGGAACTGCTGTCTCACAAAACAACACTCAATACATGGCACCGTATTACAGATGATTCCAAGCCATGTGGGTAGCAAAGAAGCTCTTGCCCTCAGCCCCTGAAGGCAGAGTCCTGGAAGCGCAGAGTTAACTCAGCGAACAGCTTCAAGGCTATTTAGACAAGAGAGGGATGGTGCACGGGGCCAAACACACCAGGAGAAACTGCTTCCCCATCCAATCCCCCACACTGGGGGCAAGGAACCAGAAGGTCCCTAGAGAGTGCTGCTGCTCCCTGGCGCCGAGCGAACAGAACCCCCTGCTGCTACCTAATGGTCACAGGGCCAGAAGCAGCACCTCGGCTACCCGCATCAACTCACTTAAACAGAACCAAGATTTTGCTTTATTTGCATACCAGCTTTTCTCTCCCAACAAAAGTACCTTCCTATTTCTATAACACAACAACCCGGCCAGCAGGAAGAAAAAAAACAGAGTTATATATATATAACAAAAACCAGAAAAAACAAATTCCACTTTCAAGCTTTCTCTTCACCTTACATCCCAGGAAACGTGCCACACTGGAGCTAACGGAACCGCCAGGCAGGCCAGGACCAGAGGAGAGCCGCACTCCTAGAGCAGGACTGAGCTGACATGGGACTCCTGGCCCATGAGCAGGGGCAGGTGGGAACCCAGGTAGGGCTCGTCAGGGCAATTAATTGCAATCAGGGCCCCAGCTGAGTTTCCAGGCTTTTCTTTTCAGCTAACATTGGTTCCTCCTGTCTGCAATGTGCCAGCAGGCCATCAGGTGGCTGACACTGCCGAAGTCTACTCTTGAAGGCCAGAGCAGTCAGAAGTAACACATTTTCTGTGACAAATTTCCCATCTTGTTCTATTTACAGATTGATAGTTTTTAATATATTCAGAAATTACTTCATTTTTCAGAATTGTTTTGCTGACCATTTCTAGGGGTTTTTTTTTCTAACTAGCTCTAACTCTCCCAGTGACTGAAACAGTTGTGATCGCAAACTTTGTATCTGCGCTCGGCAAACAGACAGAAATGCCTAGTTTAACAGCTGTTCAAGAGACACCAGATAGCAAGGAGGTCTATCACCAGCAGCCTTATGGATATCAAATTTAGCTCGCAGTCCACAAAATTATAATAAATTGAATTAGGAAATAAGTATTTCTTAAGAGTCTGCAGGCCACTTCACGGTACACGCAGCCTGCACCATTAACATCTGTTTGAAGAGCACACCCAACTGCATTGCTTGCTTTGTGAGTATTCAGATTTCTGCTGCAGTGTATTTACCTTTTTTACACTGGATGCCACATTCTGTATCCTTTAAAGTGTCGAGTAATCTTTTTTTCTTCAGTTCGGGAGGTTTTGCTGGTTACTGGTGGTTGGACAAGAAGCATTTCTTGCTGTAATAAAAATGCCTGGGTTTTCAGTTTCTGAAGGCAATGTTTCTAATTACGACCTATCATGTGCCACAGCTTAATCAACCTCTCGTTAACATTCTCATCATCATAATTTCACAACAAGCATTCTTTCTCTCATGGAATAAATCTCTCAAGGAATGAAATCAGATGCAAAACTGCATTGCAGTGCTCTCCTCTTTCCACCCAGCACGTTAAAAGTAAAGCATTACTAACTGTTGTAGTTATACAAACCTGTTAGTAGCATTATTTACAGTCTTGAGCCAGATGCACCACCACCCTGAAATTATCACTACCTTTAAAACCTTTGATAATTTCTATTTTCATTCTGGGTGACTCCAGTCATGGTAAGAGGAAGGTACTAAATGAACAGACTCTTCCCCATTCATGAAGCCCTTTCTATTCTTTCTGGGCTACAGAAAGCCTGACAGAAAGGAGTTTCTGCCACTGCAGCTGTAGGGTACTCCCTCGTTATCTCCATAGCAATACTCCTGCAGCACAAAGAGCTAGCAGACAGAAAAGGTCTCTGCTAACAGCTTAATATCCCTTCGCATGCAGTTCCACTGCTATGAAATACACCCAGACAGCTCCGCCAACCCCAGAAGGCTGGAAAACAGCCCCTGTCGAACAAAAAGCAAGTAGCAGCCTCCCTACTACTCATCTCAGTGATAGGCTTGGGGCAGGCTCGGTTGGCAGGTTCAGTTTCAGTTCAGACTGTGTTCCCTGTTGCCCCCAGTCCTTTCCCTCGCCAGCCTCCCCTGCTGCCTCTGGCCCCCATCATTTGACAGACAAAGTCCTGTCCCATGGCACCTTTCCTGCTCAGAATAGAGACTCACTTATATAAGTGGACCCTCTAGAAATGGACTGAAATCAGAGAACTTTAGATAAACCCACAACCTGCTCTCACACTTCATCCTTCAAAAGGAGGGGCAGGACTCCAGGGGAAGGAGCGAAGTCACCAGTCCCAACCCCATCCTTCTGCTGTGGAGAGAGAGCAAGAAAACGAGTTCTGAGTCCTACTTCCCAATATCTCCTCTGGTGTCACCGCAAACATAAAAAACTGAAACTGTCTTGTGACTCAGGACCATCATCCCCCCTGCACTGCATTATTGCTCCTCTTGCCCAGTATCTCAGTTACCAATTAGGGTTTGGAGGGGAGGTTGTGGGCACAACAAAAAGGCAAGTTCTTCAGGACAAGGGGCTATACAATGCATAAACATGAGAAAGGCATTTATTTACTCACAGCAGCATTTTGGGGAACGGGAGAAAAGGAAGAGCAAACCCTGAATTCTCCTAAGTAGTTATATAGGTCACATATCACCTCCTAATTTCAAAGGAATCTAATTTTCTTTTGTGGCCCTGAAATACCAAGAAATGTCAGCTGACATTTCTTGCTATTCTTGACTTCAGATTAGACCTACATCTTTATTTGAGCAGTGGATCAGCCCGACACCTGCATGCTGAACAATCATATGCCAGTATTGATTTTCTCAGCAGTAATGACTCACCACCAGTAGCAGCAGTAACAATGCTCTGAAAGTTGGTTCCATAATGGCATTTTAACATTGAGACATTCTGTGCAATAACAAATGCAGAAACTACAGTCATACATTTACCTGCATGAACAGAAGACTTGTCTAATTTAGCTACAGTTGTAAGGAATCTACGCTGATACTCTGGCTGAAAAGATCCTCTACCACCTGTGCAGGAAGAACAACTCCACAATCTAAACAAGAGCGAGCAAAAATGCTACGGGGAAGGCAAACTCTCCTAGTTTAACGTACGAGGCCATGGCCCAAGCGAGACCACAGCTTGTGTGGGTGTCTGTCCAACACAGCTTGCTTTCTTCAAACACCGCCACTGAGAAAAGGTTTATGAGAACAAAAAGGTTGATCTAGCACAGCTTCAAGCACGAGGCAGAATCAGGCCTGGAGTTCAAGTCTGGACTCAACTCCTGTTAAACTACAGGAGAAGACAGCAAATGTCCTGCAAATTTCACCAGTCCTGCATCATTCGCACCACCCGCACCTGAAGGTGGCTGAGAGCGATCCTCTGACAGCAGCTGAGCTCAATGTGTGAGCTGGCTGCGAGTCAGGCAGGGGTACCACCCAGCCCTGCGACTGGGGCCCCGACCTTGCTCCCCCATACAGAGCTCGATGTTGCCTCAGAACTTACCCTAGCCAAAAGCACTTAAGAAAAAGTCACTGTTGGGGAAAACAAGGTTTAGTGATTATCTTAAATAGAGGCCTACTGTGGTTGTACCATACGGTTTTGTATTTTAGTCCAAGCAAAAATTCATTTATAACATTTACTGCAAATTACCAAGCGGTTTTTCCTTTACAAGTTTACCAGCAGTTTCAGGAGGATAACATTTCCTTAGTTTTTGCCTTCCAATCTTATTTTCAAGTATGCACTAACAATTAGCATACTTTCTTAAGAAGCACCTGCATGTCAGGGCTGTGGGCAGCAACCTCCAGTAAAGGGGAGTACTGACTATTAAGGTAAGTCTGTGAAGCTCCAGGAAAGAAACTTCAACACAGAACTCCATACAAAGAGGATATTTTCATTACTATAACAGTAAACATATTATTCATGTGAAAATATAAGACAGAAAATCTGAGGATCATGCTCAAGTTATCGTGAAAACACTATATCCTTTTAAAAGCAGTATCGTCTTTCATAATTTTGTGCACCTATTTCATAGAAGTTTCTTTCCATGTATTATCTGAGTAGTAGACTTAAAAATACTTTCCTTTATTCGTAAATGTAATAAGCAGTAGCCAATGGCTGGAGTCACCAGCCAGACAAGAAAACAGCTAATTGGAAATATTTCAAAATCAGTAAAATGGAGAGTCCAGTGAGCTAATGACATTGTTCTAGGGGCACTGGTTCTAGAAGGGTCCAGTGACCTGAGCAAGCTATTTACACTTCTTAAAAATACATGATTTAAACAGGCTGAGCTTTTAAAGTTTTTACATCAATGGTGCATTGATTTTATTAGATAAACTGCCTCTCATCCCTCCTTCTTATCAAGTACAAACACTCTGTGTACTTTATTGAAAACAGGCTAAAATAGGAGACTTTCCTCAACAGCTTTAGTTTGAAAAACATTTTGAAATTTTTTCAGTATGGTATGTTGAAACAGTATCTTCTAAAAAATACCAGGATTAAAACTGACTGAAACTAACGTTCTTCAAAGATGTCAGTCTTGCCTTCATCTGAAGGGACTTAATGTAGGTGACACCTTTTAAAAGCAGCTAGTGTTATTCTTAATCAGGTAGTTGTTTAAAAGCTCATGTTGCAACTAATACTCTTATTAATGAGAACCGTGTGTTAATCACCACAATTATTTCGTTAATGAACCAATAGCCATTTTGAACACAGAGAATTCTGTCAAGCTGACATCTGTATGCACTAACTCCTGCAAACAGACTACACCTCAATCTCACCAGAGGGACAAAAACATACACAGTAGTCCCTAGTATTTTTTTTCAAAAGTTACTTGTTCCTCTGCATCTCAGCAGTGAGGACAGGAAATAAAACGAAGGGCTGGGAAAAGCAGACTGGCAGTGCGGACAAAAGGAACACGAGGTGCAGGGAAGACACACAGAACATCACTCATGTTAGTGTGTGCCAAAACCAGAGGATGAAGGAATAGAGAAGTGTGAAAAGAAGGGAAAAAGACAAGGGGATGTAAAAACAAAAGATAGGGAAATGGAGATAAAACCTCAAGTTCTTTTTGCAACTATGTATTTCAAATACTAATAAAGCCCTTTTAAATGTGATTGAGAAGTTTGATACTTCCACAAAATAAATGCTGCAGCAGCCAGAACACACTCATGAATCTGACCAGACAAGACAACCATTATTTGAGAATATTATATGCTAATGCTTGCTCAGTTTTCATTAAACTGTTCTTACCAGACACTAAACAAAGCCAGATCACGGGAGTTTCCTGGCAGACACTGGCTGACGACAGGGGTCTGGTTTGGAATTGCACTGTTGGTGCCCTGTAAAGTGTTTTACTGAACTGTTGCAATTATACCCGATTCAAACATTAGATGCCAGATTTGAGCTTGTACTGAAAAGAAATCCATAGATACTAAAATTGGAAATGCACAGTTATAATGCATATATATCCTTAATTACGGCATAAAGTGGCACAGTGAAGAGGAGGATTAAATTATCATCCAAGACGTATCTGTTTCTTTTTCTCTAGTGTGCAAGCAAAATACTAAGACTCCTTAATTAGAGCCATATGGCTGGTGCATGGAGTCACTGCAGGGTATTATTAATGCAGTCTGAGTGCCCAAACGATGCTCATTCACATGTTTTTAAACTACTCTGAGTATTTATAGATAATAGTAATCAACTCTGAAAACACTGGTTGAAAAGATCATCGGTTGTTCAATAATGGTAACACTCTCTCGTACTGTGTTTAACCACAACTTATAAGCACACCAACTCCAGATTAATGTCGAGAAGAGTCAGCTCTGATCCGGTTACCTCCACAAGAATAGGTCATTTTGTAGAGAAGCCCAGAAAAAACAAACAGGTGTAGGTTAAGTTACTGACCCAAGTCTGTGTCATTGCGCCACAGTACCATTTGGAGATAGCGCACAGGGACACTCAGCATCCCATAAAATTAGTCCAGTATATATTTTTAAAGAGTCACAAGTCAACAAAGAATGACGTAAGCAGTACAATGTATGCCAAAACAAATTACAGAACTGGTGGAGAGGTTCAGTGGAGAGCCAATGCACGTAAACATTGACTTCAGATGCAAAGACAGATGAAAATAGTTTAGAGGCAGCAGAACTTCATTTCTCTGATAATATTCCCCTGGAAATGTTAAAACACAAAGTAGTTCAAACATACTGAATTCTGCTTTGTGTATTACCTTATCACTTGACGTGCCAGAAGAAAATGAATGTTTCCTTAGCTTGCCAGTAATGAGGACAAAAGGCAAACTTAATAAGATGCTGAACTGAAGGTAGGAAAAATCCTGTGTTATAAGACAATGCTTAAAAATAAATGGTTGTATTAGTGGCTAACAGGCAAATGAAACCAGACAGTGAATTACTTGTTGACTATTAACCTATTGGTCATTTTGCCTCTTTCAACCTTTTACTGCCTCACTGGCCCTATCTGTAACTAGCACCTTGCTGACACAAACACCCCCGCTCGTTGACACTGACACCACTTGCATGAAGTGTGGTCATTCACACCACCTGGTAAGCTGGCACGTAGCACAGAAGTTAGGTCTCCGCCTGAATTCCTTGCATATACTAAACATCAGTAGTTGTTAATAGATTTGAGATGTGGTGAGGGGGAAAGCACATTTATGAGCATTCTACAGTCTTCAAAGAAAAAAGATGAGAGAACACCTATCATTAAAAAAAACAGGGAACAGTTTCTTTACAAAATGTTTCTGAAGGCCAAAGTGGGACCACAAGCAAAGAACAACGCAATCAGGTTGTGATTCCATCACTTAGGATGTTCAAATATGGGGACAGCAGAATTTTCTTGCTGCCCATTACCTTCCATTCAAGTTTTAAATGAAGAAAGATCAAAAAAACCCTCTCAAGGGCAGGGTTTTCTTTCCGTGTTTACTACAAGACACCACAATGAATCACACACACTGCTGTATCTTCAGTGCCCCCTTATTATCACGGATTGTCCATTATTTCTGTCATTCTCCTGCTTTTTATTTCCCTCGTGTGTTTCAGATCTATCTCCCGTTAACTGGAGGGAGTAAAAGCAGAGAAGGGGGACAGCAGGAAAAATGAAACGCCTGTTTTCTGCTCTGTGGCTGTCCGCAGAGCCTGGTGGACTGTCCCTGCTCATATCCCTGCTGTCACTGCAGCAGCTGTCCAAACTCAGCAGGCAGTCTATTAAGGAGCTCCTCATTTCTGCTTCAAAAAAACCCTACAAATAACGGAAACTGAAAACTCATCAAGAGGTCCTGCTCAACAGAATTTTCCCAGTTTTACACTATTTTCTTATGCCTATGTATAAATTCTGCAAACCACAAGATCTTGTTACCCCACCTTGACCTGCTCTAGAACAGAAAAAAGCAGTGCCACTGTAACATTGGTACGTGAATTTACCTTGACCTCCCCGCTTCCTTATTCAACAACGAGCAATAATGTAGATGGTGGTGGAAAGACAGAGCAGGCAGAAGCAGGTTTGGAAGAAGCATGGAGTTGTCTGTAAAAAAGACTACCAACTTGATTAGATTAACAGCGTTCTCCCAGCTCTGATTTCTCAGAAATCTTACAAGCCAACTGACATTAAAGGGATTTATGAGTCACCTACATCAAGTAAAACCAGGCTCAGTCAAGTATCTTCTCTTCAGCAGTGGCCAACAGCAACTGTCCAGGAAAAAGTAAGATGATGGCAGGAGCCTGAAGTGATGCTTCCTCCCTCCCCACCAGACCTCTCCTGGACTTGAGCTCATAAGCTCAGAGCCCTCCTGGCAGAGAGGAGATGTCTGTGCTGCAAGGGCCATTGATGGATTTTTCTTTCATTTATAGTTACTATGTGGGCTTTTTTATTTTCTACTTTGAACTAAAAGCATAATACTGCTTTTTATTAATAGCATAATACTGCTCTTTATTCAGGCAATTTCACATATACTGATTGAAAAAGCAATAATAAAGGGCAGTATATTTGGGGAAGGGATAAACAAGAAAATGAGGAATAAAATCCTAACACTTAATTCCTAAAAAAGGGGGCTAATAGTTTATGAAGAAACATGGTGCTTCTGAGACTTACTCCAAACCTCAGATATAAATGTAAAAACAATTACAGATTTAATTTAATTCTCCATTAACTCTACAGCCATGAAGCAACATTTCTCCTATACAGCATTTCTCCTTATATACATTTTTATTATTTCTTCTATATATGTGAAGTAAATGTCTAGAAACAGCATGAATTTAAGTTACTTTTAGATTAAGTTGATTTTAAAACAACATTAAAATTAACTTTTACAAGTTTTCAAATTAAGTTTGTGTTTCTCACTATCACTTACTAGTGTAATTAATACAAAACTCCAGCCTCCCTAGAAAGTTCTGTTAAGAAAGCACATGTATCTGAGAACTTTTCATCTTAAAAGCACAAGAAGATCCTAAAAAGTGAAGGACAGCCAAGGCTTTGATTCCTTCGCAGTGTTTCAGAGATGCACGCTGGACGATGTTGGACTATTTTATTTATTTCTCATTCAGTCTACGCACCTCCAGGAATCTTCAAACCATTGGTCTTTTCACAAATATTGCTGTCAGAGCAACAAAAACATTTTGCAAAAAGACTACTGACTGTCAAAATTAATTGTCTAATTAACTGCTGGGAGGCAGGATGTAATGATAAAGCAGAACTGTTGGACATAAAAACAGAAATAAAACTCCTAACAAATTAATCTCCAGCATATCTTGAGACTAAAAATAAATACATTATTGCCTTAAATATGTTTCTTTCATAGGTTTAGAGAAATATATCATCATGGGGATATGCTCATATGCAGAGCCCTGAAGGATAGTACCTTTGTCATCTGTAATTGTTTCATAAATAAATGGGCTTTTCCCAAAGCTAAGGTCACATCTGGCAAAGGCAGACTGGAAGCCATGAGCAGGGTCACCACCCAGTTCAAAGCACCCCAGTCGTTATTCAAGATGGCCTCTCAAAAATTATCATGTGTCACCGGAAGAGAGGGGGAAACATTTTACATTAGGTAAAAATGTTCTTGTGCGTAGGAAGTCAACTCTCAGAACGCCTCTGCCCACAGCAGCCTCTCCTCTCAGAACAAAAATTTCGGTGCAATAAAAACTGACGATAATTGAGTAATACAAAGTAAAACAATCAGAACAACCTACCCCTCTCTGTCTACTGAATTGGCACTGCAAGGTTATAAAAAATTTTCAAGCACAACTTCTTCTGTATATCTAAAATATTTTAAAGAATCACTTGTAATTTAAACATTGCAGTAAACCATAAAACCAGCCTTTCTGTTCAGATTATTATAATTCAGTATACAGCAAAAACGTTTTGGTGGGACCATCACTGAACTTTCTTGAATATCTATCCCCATTAGGAGGCGAAGTGTCCAATAATAAACGTCACAGAGAGAAAACAAACTGGCAAAGATTCCACCTTGGATTACTTTGAACAATGTGCTAGCGGTCTTGTTGAGGCAATATAACTGTAAATAGAACACTTGTTATATGCACATCTAACTCAACCACGTTCTTTGGCATTGTCATACCGTAGTAAATGCTGTTGAAGAAAATCATCGGGATATGCTCTCAACTGAAGTTTGTTACAGTTACAAAAGAAATACAGGTTCGAATTCCTCCCAGTTTAAAAATGAATAGAGCCTTTTCCCCCCCCTCTTTAGAATATAGCTGACCTCAGAAAAAACATGCCACCTTCCCCTGAGAATGTCTCTTGGACAGACTAGCAAAAGCTAAACAGTATTTCACAGGAACTTAGGCGGAAAAAACCTCATAGGAACAAAATACTAATAATAGCTCCCTGTTATTATTATCCCTAATACTAAGAGTTCCCTAGAACTCTGTAAGCACCTTAGAAAAGTGACATTAGCTGTGATTACCACTACACATATCGATTCCATGTTCCATGCAAGTGTGGGGATCAGAGTATTTTACCTACAATCTACTTACAGATCCAAGGAGAACACATCTCCAAAAACTTAAACAAGACACAGGTAACTGGTGCAGCGTTGTTTCCTCAGCTTTGGAAGGATTTTTGGTACTGTGAGAGCCTGCACTAGGTGCAAAATGAAGCACAGCTACGGCTTTGTGGCACTCTAATGGAAAATTACATGTTCTACCCATAAGCTATAAAAGGGACTTTCTGCCATCTCTACGCGAGCAGATCTGCCACGTAAGTTTAACACACATGCCACATACCCCAGAAAGCACAACAGCTGGAACTGTGGCGTGGAGCAGGACTTGCCCTGGCTCAGGAATGTCACACAGGGACAGCCCAACCCCTGGCATGACTTGCCTGGGTGCAGCCAGGCCAGCTTGAGGCTCGTCTCTGGATAAAATAACGTTAGTGATGGCAGGGTGAAAAGGGAAGCTGCATAATTAATTTGTCAGACAAATAAATGCCATGCATATGCTGGGTGTATTTAAAAAAAGCAGGGAGTTCTTCTGGTAGAGAAACACAACTGCTGTCAAGCCAAACTTGCTCTTGTGAATCCTCTGAGAACCTGCCGTGCCATTCTGCATTGTGTAGTTCTCCACAGGACTAAACTAAACTCTCTAATTTGGCAAGTTAACATAAACCCTACGTAAACGACATATTAACAATGTTCAGACCCGATTCCGCACCTTTAAGTGTGATGTTAGTCTTCCAGTAAAAGTTGTAGACATGCGCCCTCCTCATTTTAGCACTGTTAGAACAGCCTGCATGACACAAATCCCCCTCTCTCGATCACATCATCATGTTCCTACCAAAGGAAGTTAACTAGCAGTAACACCACCATTAAGAGTTGCCAAAGTGGGGATAAGCCTCGATATTTTAAAAGTATCGCGACTCTGTTATTGAACAGGAGCATTTATCTTTTGCCACATCTGTGGAATTCT
The DNA here is from genome assembly GCF_000710305.1 of Buceros rhinoceros silvestris. Classification (NCBI taxonomy): domain Eukaryota; kingdom Metazoa; phylum Chordata; class Aves; order Bucerotiformes; family Bucerotidae; genus Buceros; species Buceros rhinoceros. The sequence continues at coordinate 85,805 of NW_010404022.1, read as the reverse complement.
CCCACCCACGTGCACCACACGGTTTTCACCGAACTGAGTGAATCAGCCTCACAACCACGACTCAATAAAATATTCACTCACCCAAAACCAAGAACATCAACCAGAAACTGGTTGTCGAAATGATATTTTCCCTCTGGCAGCAGGAAGCTTTCTGGCAGTTGTGAATTTTCAGGTGGCTCCATTCAGAGACACTGGTTATCAATATCACCTCTGCTCTCATTAACTTCTTCTCTCCCTTTGCTCTCTTAATTGCAGGTTTTAGGTTACGTGAAAACAAAGAGGGAAACAATAACAAGAGCAAAAATCAAGGGAGGCATTGGCAGTGTTTCTGTGTACTTATCCGTAATCCTCCCTCTTTGGAGGGATAAAATGTCCTTGTTAAGTAGCTGGCCTCCATGTTAATTACATTTTTTAAAACCTCTTTTCCAGATACATCGAAAGCAGTTATTCTCTCTCTGTATTACAGATGGAAAGGGTACAAGCTGTGGGCCATTCCAGAGATTAACGTTGATCTACCACGCTCTGCCAGGCTGGCAATATTTAAGCCATGAAAGAAGTCGGCAGGTACAAAGTCTGTTAACAACACCAGATTTCGTAGTTTTATCAGCTTTTGTAATTCTAACTAGTCTCATTTAATGCAATGTTCCATTTCCAACAAAATCTTATAGGAGATTTCTTTGTACAGATTGTTATTACTACTTCTGTTTTGTAAATACAGATCCATCAGTATTTGAAGGCCTAACTCCTACCTATTTTTATCGGATCAGGTCTACTGATTTGCTGTATATGGGAACTCATGACACAAATGTTTTAGTGTAGTATTTACTTCAGTGAGTCAGAAAACAAGTTAATTTCTATGACAGTTTCTATTTCTTGATAACTTATTTAATGAAGAGAACACATTTTCTATAATCCAGATAGGATTATTTCTCAATTTTCTTCTATGAAGTAGAGAACAGTGAAAGCCTTCCCTTATACATGGATGGGATTTACAAACGCACATTGCTTAACTTCTTGATCTCCATCAATTGGCTGAGGAAAGAGGAACTACTTTCACCACTACTGTTCTGTGAGGCAGAGCAATACATAAAGGACAGGTAGTCTTTCTGAATACACGCCTTGGGGTCTGAAACTCAAAGACCACACAGATCCTCTTCCACAAATAGGAGAACAGAATGGAAACAGCTTTTTAGTAAACTTTCCCAGTTCCAGAATTCTCTTCATTTTATTCTCTTGGCAGTTTGGAAGCAGAAATTATTAGCTCTGTTCAGATTTTGAAACTGGGAGTGAACAGGGAAGAGGAAGAAAAAAAGTGAGTTTGTGATTCAGCAAATAAGTGACTAACAAAATACTATACCCTTGACAGATGAGTCAACCAGACCACCACGGGAGAATGACGTCCAAGTCAGGCTCCAGGTGGAAGACATTGCTCAAGACTGAGACAAAGAATGCTAGTGGACCATACTGATCACGATGTTCACTTGTGTTCAAGAAAAGCTGGAGCTATTTTAGAGCTTGAATAGTGACTGTCTCTAATATCCAAGCACTAAATGTGAGTGCAGACAGGCCACCTCCCTGTGAGACTGCAGGGAATCTTCCATATATATATACACGTACAATTCTACTTATACAAAAAAATGTCTCTGGAAAAAAAAAAACTACCGAACAACTTCTGGGCAGCTCAGAAAAAGGACTAATTTAGATAATTTACAAAACACTCACATGTTGGCTGTCCTCTGTAGTAGTAAGACAAGAATATTTTTATGAACCTTGCAATGAGGGAACAGTCACAGAAGACACATTCCTCTCTCAGGGGCCCTTGCTGATTTCTGTTATAATGGGAGCTATTTTTTGTGAATTGGTGAAATTAAGACCCTGCCCTATCACCCTGAAGAACATAGGCAGCATTAATGTACTTCATAACCTCAAACAGATACACTTCTTAGAGTTCACAGGTGAACTCAGTCCTACCCTAGACACCCACTCTGAAACAGAAATTGTGTTGCTGCAGAAGTGCAGCCCTGTAGCATCATACAAGGATTATAGTAAGGGACGGGGGGGGAAGCTATTTGCAGCAGATACTATCAGTATGTTCATGTGACCAATGTTTAATTAGGTTGTGTCATGGCTCTAATCTGATCTTCATTAAGTAAGAATGTTACATGATTTTTCTCTTGGAAAGATCACAAAGCAATAATGCACAAAAAAAGAACATTACTCTGCATGGTTTATTTCTACTCTTACTCAGCTCTGTTCTTTGGCAGCATGACTCAGTGTCAGCAACCCCAAGGATACCTGTGTGTATTTCTCCTTTACATTTTTTGTCTGTCTGGTAATTCCGCAAGTCAACTTTTCTTTTTTGAAAGGAAAATAGCTGCAAAACTCCCAGGCTGCAAATCTCATGCCCTGGAATTGTACCTTTGTGCGCTGACAGATGAGGGCTGGCCCTTGCTGAACTGCCAGTTCAGCAATCCACATTCAGTGAATTTCACATGTCCTGACTCTGAGGGTCTTTAATATTTCATCATGGTTTTCCATTAACATAGAATTCAGACTGCAAGAGCTGCCCTAGGAAAATGCACACCCACAATTCATGTTCTAAGGGTCCTTTAAATCCTTCTGGTAGCTTTAAAAACCTTGGCCTTTGTAGTTACCGTTCTCTTACCAAAAAATGAGATGAAATTTTGCTCTGAGTACAAGTCAGTGGAAGCTTTACTATTTATTTCAGCAGCATCAAGATTTCACTCAAGAAATTCACCAGATGAGTTTAATGAAACACTGGCTGACTTGGACCATAGGTTTCTAACTATGGTACAGCATTTTCTGTGGACGCACAACTTGCTCGAGCCATAGTTATGGCTCTGCCAGGGGGTGGTCCTTTGAGCGGGACTGAGACAGCTTCCCTTATTGCCCAAATATTTATGCCATGTTCAAGTCCATCTTTATCTGCTTTCCACAGAAGGGTCTGAATGGAGCATCTTATCACCTTATCATCCATTCAACAGATGTGAAAATGGACTAACACACTGTCCAGTCTGCCTGTGACTTAACTAACTCAGATGACCTGGTTTTCAGTGCTGCTTGTTCTGAAACCCCTTTGCACATTCCACCACCACCACTCCCCATCCTGTGCAATCTACGGCATACACCGAGAGTAGTCTGGATCCCATTCCAAAGCTGGATGCTTTCTTCCACAAATACTGAAAGACACCAAAATTGGCCTCTCTCTGCACACATATCTTCATGCATAAACTCTAAAGAGATAAGTAATACAGAAAACACTGCAAACGTTGAAATAACTCATTATGCTTTATAAAGCCTTAAGAGTTACGCAGTTGTACTTTGTGACAAACTCTGAGCTGCAAAACCTTTGACAAAACCCTGATTATTTGGTTGAGAAATGTGTAAAAGATGCTGTGACCACTAATCCCATCCGTGCTAGAGCCAGAAGCACCGTGCCCTCTGCTGCATATGTCCTCTCAATGACAAGGAGTGACTGTGACAACCAGTCACTGGCAGGAGATGTTCTTGAAGATCAGGCATCCTGTACATTTGCTCTTCCTCCCTAAACTGGCAGATACCTTCTGCTCCAAAGCCTTGATTAGAAGAGATGATTATCCACATATGGACTCATGATTATCCCCTGCCTCCATGATGATATAACATGGTCAGGTGCAGATGCCCAGGGTAAGCAGGCTGGCCAACACTCTGCTCAGCACCAATGCCCTTCGACAAAAGAGAAACTAAAATACACTTTCATTGTGGGACAATTCAACCTTCCAACCTAACTACCACGTGATATGATGACTTCTGCCCACCCTGATTACACAGGGTTTCACATGCTGCATGCTGGTTTTTTAGACAGACAATCTGACGATGCGGAGATCTGCACAGAGAGCACCATTAGTAGAGAACAATTGCAGATGACAGCTCACTAGATCTCCTCCTTATGGTTACTACCAAGCTCATCATGTTTCTCCCCTTACTGAACTAGGAGATCAAATCATAAACTGAAATTTAGCATTATAACAAAACAACTCTCAACTTCGTTTTCCTGCTTGTTAAAATACCATCAATTGCCAATAATCTCACAGTACTTTAGAGACTATTTACATCGCACTGACTACTACAAACAAGAGAGCCATGGTTTTGAATCTACCCTTGAAAAAGGAACAGGCCAAGAGCTTCTGAAATGATGAGAAATGACTGAATCAGTTTAAACAAAGTAAGCACACCCTTGGCACAGCCCACCTGAAACTTCCCACTAAAACGCCTGGGAGTGCTCAGTACTTGGCAACTTCCAGCCAAATTGCCAGAACAGATTAGCAGCTATGCCTTCACTGTGCAATTCAGACCCATAAAATCCATACAAAAATGGGCACTAAGACTGAGTAAAAACAACATTAAGAATTGCACAAGGTAAAAAAATCCCTTTAGGGCAAAGAATTTGTGCTGTTCTGGGTAGTATTCAGAAAATCAGAGGTTATAACAAACTGAATGTGATGCACTGGAAAAATAATCAGGTAAAGCAATACAGGGAAAACATTCAGTATAGTCATCTTCCACTTTCTGCCTTCCTGTATAAGGAACGAGGATGGTGAAGAGGGCTTTGGAAGACGATGCATCAGGCACCTGGAGATAAAAGGCCCATGGCAACAGCCTTTAGGTCAATTTATCAGAAGAATCTTGCATTATCTATAAACACAGTGGCAAACATTTCATGTGGTCAAAGTGTCAAAGCCAAACAGCGCCAGCATCAGCACTCGCTGGGTCTAAGATAAATGCAGCTTTAGGCTTAGCAAGGATGGAATCTCTGTCAGAAATACCCCATCTTTATCAAAATTCCTAGTTAGAGGTTTGAATAGGTAAGATAGGTGTCGTTACTTTACTTCCACAATTAGATGAGATAGTTTTATCCCCAGTTTCCTGTTCTTGAAAAGTGACTATTCCCTGTCCTTCTCTTGGCATTAACTGAATACATTCCTGTTCTGTCATGCTAAACCTATTCCCACTGCAGCCTTCTTTAATCTCGAGCATCCAGAACACCATACATAACTGCACGCATTATTTTACCGCTTTCACTATTGGTTTATATGGCCTATGACATTTAACAAAGTCAGCTGCAATTTAAAATGTATGAAGATGTAATTATTCATCAGAAACTTGTTTAGCCTTTACGTTAAAGAAGCTGAGTAAACTACAAATACGTTTTCTGTCACATAATCGGGGACCATTGCAGTTCACTGCTTTTACCTCGCTGAATTGCCTAGCATTTTTTCAAATGCATTTCACAGCAAAGAGAAAATTTCACAGACACTAACACACTTCAATATTGATTCAAGTCACACGTCATTCTGCCATTCAGTGAACTGTAAGCAGCAATAAAAAACATCACTTTTTTCATTAGATGTAAAAAGGGGAGTGGAGTTCATGAAACAGATTATCTTGTGCTAACTTGGCGCAGTAAGTTAGCAAGCCACTCTCAGGCAGGTTTTTACCACTAGCAGGTATATCAGGCCTTCATTTAATAACTGTCATTCCTGAGTGCACACCAGCACCTTGAATGAGAGCCCTGGTTTCCACAAGAAATGTTTCAAGATACCTCAAATTCACAACTTTGTATAGCCCTAAGATTGAAGTTACATAAAAGAAACTCAACAAAAAAGTTAAAAGACTGTTCGTATAATGGCCCAGACCACTTGTCCTCCAATCTCCCATGCCACACCTCGGTTGTATTTTTCCCTGAAACACGGGAGGGCTACTGCAACTCACAACATCTATGCAGGCGTAAGCCGAAAGTGCTGCTTGAGTTCTCTGTACTGAGGATCCACACAGCGTGTAAAGGTCTTACTCTTACCCTTTAGGAGTGGGAATTAGGAGAGATGTGCTTCTCTCAGCAGTATTACTAGCAAAAATGTGTAGGAAACTGAAAATGGCAAGTTAACGCCTCTAACAAAGCACTGGGATGCGTGATTAAGCTGCAGTTTAATGAAGAAACTAAGTTCCTCAAACTCCTAAGAAAGTTTTCTATTGCAGCAGTGCAATTAAACATGTTTCCTCGGTGGGTTACGTTTAGCACTGTGAGTACAGTACCTGCACAGCAACAGAGAGAAAGGATTGAGGTGGTTTGAACATAAACACAAGGCAAATCTGCTCAACAGTGTTCTCCAGACATGTTCAGCTCATGTTTCTAGTGGCACCATCATGACGATAAAAAGCTAGGACTGTAAAAATGAACCTACTACTTCAACAGTGACAAAAGATGCATCCAATTGCCCTGAAAGAAATTAATAGAACAACATCCTTCAGAGTTTCAAAAGTTAAAACCACAATTTAAGGAAGCAGGAGCTAATTGTCTTGGTGGAACCAGGGCTAGGGTTTTGTGGGGTTTTTAATCTTTGCACAGATAAAAGAAATTTTAAACTCCCATCACATTTTTCTGCACTAGCCTCCCAGCTTCTCCCTTGAAATACTGATAATAAATTACAGTATTTAGAGCTTCCAGAAGGATGAAATGAAATGTAAATTACAATGCATCATTTGCCTTTTTAAAGCATCATCTTACAGAGACATAGCAATATCCTGCAGAATCAGATCAACCTTGTAAAGTCGCACCACGTGCAGATATGTGTTGTACTGTGCATGTTGCTCTCAGAAAGGAAATTCCTCTCCTTGTCTTTGCTTTTAAAAACGTTTCCAGCCAAAGGCTCTTGTGCTGTGGACTGCTGGGCTCTCTACAGCAAGGAAGAAGGAAGGCACACTGGTATTATACTGGTCTCCATGCACACACCAAAAGCTAAAACTGCTGCTGGCTACAGTGAGGCTGGCCAATGCCAGTGCTCCACCTGTGATTACGTTTGTACTCGCGTTCTTCCTGCACCTCAGAACATCATTCTGCTCCACAAAGGATGTCACTGAAGCCAGAGAAGTCTCAACAGTAAGGTATGAATCGACCAAGATTTGAATCTAATCCCACAGCTCCATAAACCATTTCTAAAGTTTTGGGCAGAGCTTTGGTAGATGAGTTTTTTGTTTGCTTTTCTTAGCTTGGTCAAAGAAGTGACAAATTAATTACTTGCATAACTGCTCCTATATAGCAGGCATGGTGTTCTAGTTAACCTGACAAAAGGCACCATCTGGCCTGGAGGAATGATTTGTTACATCACAAGCATTATGAGAGCAAATCCTAATTAATATACAAGGCAAGATCAATTTAAGAACCACTTGTCACGACTGTATCAGATATTAATTTCAAGTAAGGATGGCACACTTGATGCACTTGCTGGAATACCAATAACCCATGATGTTTTTCCATCATTTCAGAAGCACTAATAACTCAAGTTTAGGGATAACTGTTTCTAAAACTTTCAGATAGGCTTGTTTCCTGTGGGATTACGTCTTCTAATAGGAGATGCTACAAAAGGAAACCTATCTTAATGCATTATCTTTCCTGAGAAGAGGCAAATAGCGACACTGCTTGGGAAACAAAGGGACACTTTTGCTTGGGACACTGCCTGAAACAAAGCTTTGAGGAAAAAAGGGCACTACAGCACACCCGGCCAGGAGGCCATTACCAGTTTGCTTTCCCTGCTTAGCATCTTCAGAGTCTTGGAACGTAACTCTCTTATCACTAATGTCAATGCAAGTATCCACAGCACCACAGGGTAACTCAGGCGAGAAAGGGACCTTGGGAGGACTCTGGTCCCATCGCAGGTCAGATACAGAGCTGGCCAGGTTGCTCAGCACACACCAAGCTCTTGCTGCTTTCCACAGTCAAATCAGTACTGCAAAGCACCCTGGTAACCAGCTAGCTGGCACTTTGTAGTTTTTTGAATGCTTATTTTATTAAGGAATTATGAGAAATCAAGCAGTATGAATTAACAGGAAGACAAGAGGTTTTCAGTTCCACAGAATACTGAGGAGTGAACGGTTTGCGTAATGGTAGTCAACACCACATTGCTTCTGCCATTTTTTAAACAGTAACTGGTAGAACTGTTGCTCAACTCCCATTGTTGTCTTCAATCATTTCCTTTTTTTAAAAGCATGCCAAACAAGGAGATTTAATGCAAAGGTACATGCAGCACTTTCCCCTGCCAAGGCTTTTATTAAGCTACTCACATTTCTTACACATTAGTTCACATCTCTTACACATTACTTAGCACTGTGTGCTCCTAAGACTTTCTCCTAAAATCGTATCTGCCCTTTCTTTCAGGATTCTAATAATTTTCAAACTGACATTAATATTCCTTCCTGGTGCACAGTTCTGCTATTTTAAGTGAGATTTTGATTTTATTCTTGGGATTGGCCATCAGAAGAAAAAAATCTCTTACAAGGTTTCACTATCAAACAATAAGGAACTTAGTTTTGTTTCTGATTACAGGCTTTAAGTTGTAGTTACTCTATAGTTCACACTGAACCTTTCTGCCTCAAAGAAATCAAGGCTTTAATAGTATATATTAGTCACACCTCTCCGTCACATTATTTCATAATTTCCCTGGGATCCAAAAAGGCTTGTCCCTTTGGGAAACAAGCGAGGTTTGTTTATGATATAAGACATTTCAACTAAGTTCACTCTAGATGAAGTAAAACAGGATGGCTGAACATGCTGAAGAAAATGTTTAATTTGGCTGAAGTGTCATGTCAAGCTTTTTGTAACTTCACCTCTCCTTGCCTTCCACAAACGTAGCATTAGCCTGTCGAATGATCTGGGAGTACATCACGGGAACGCAGATCCAGTGGCAGTCTGCTCTGAACATCTGTTTTCGCCACGTCTCACAGAGATGCACGAAGTCAGTGGTTCTCGTTTTGCAGGGTTTGCAGAACTTTGTGTGATTCATAGCACACACATTATTTATAGGAGAGCGCTCTGGCGTTGTGTATAGAAGAGGTATCATCCCTTAAATACTGATCCAAAACCGAACTGGCATACAGGAAATAGAACACAGTCATTCAAGACTTCTATTGCCAGCTTCTTACATATATGAGAACATTGTATCTACCATCATTTCACAGGCAAGTTCTTACATCCCTGTGTGTTACTTGCTAGTTTATACTTACAAAGGAAAACACACAAGACCTACTCTGAAACATCACCAAATTCTGTCAAAACTAAATTGTTTCTTCTTGGCTCTGAAAAATTCTACCTTTTGCAATTTGTCATGCTTGCACGTGAGAAAAAATATTTGCAGAGGAGAAGGGTGGGTCACTTGAAATTCAGCCTAATTTGAAACAAGCGATGTTAACTTGCATCATATAAAAATAGGAAGATGAAAAGCTTAATCTGAAATTCCAAATGAAAATCCTGTACACAATGAAACATTAGCTATTGTGAAGCATCTCCTTTGAGCCTCCTTCAGACTGGTGTTTGCTGCAGCTGCACTGCAAATCCCTCTCAGGCCTACAGACCACTCAAAACCAAACAAAACCCAACATGGTCAAACAGATTCCCAGATTCAAAAAATTTTTTTAAAAATTTATATTAATAATTACACTGTAAAGGTAACTTGCTATGGTGAGAAATACATCTTCTGGTTTTGCTGGTGGGATGGGGAAGGACAATGATTCTGGCATTGCCAGTGAAAATGAGCTGATACTTGAACGACTGAGCAGGAAAGAAACGTGAGGCAATCCTCCTGGAAGTCTTCAATTTCATTTAACTTGGATCCAGGTCTGCTTGGGGGAGAGAACAGAACATGGTTTGTCACTGGGTCCTGCGCCCTCTCCCACAAGAGCAGATGCTGCAGGGCTGACTGTCAGCAGAACAAAGCCAGCAGCTGCCAGGTAGAGCAGACTCTCAAAGGGCCACAAAAACTCCTCTGCTATCCGCAACATCAGGGGCTGAGGCAGCCACGTTCGCTCCTGATTTTCCTTCCGTTTTACCAGCAAAGGAAACAGAAGGTTCTGCCAGTGGGGACATTAATCTTGCTCATCCTTCATCAGCCTGCGATGATACTCACAACTGCAGAGGGGCATTTGGAAAACACAACGTGCGGAGTGGTTAAGGAGAGATTGCTGTGAATCATCTGATGATTCTTCTATATGGCACATAAATCCTTGTTTGTCTGAGACCGGGGGAAACAAAAAATCATGTTAGTAAAATCCATGCACAGTGAGATAGAGGTTGAAGCCTCATCCTCCCTGGACAAATGGCTTTCCTCTAGAGCATCCCTGAAGGAGAGAGATATTTACACTCTCAGTGATTTGTCAACTAGACTCAACAAGTCCCACAGAATTACATATTCCCATACACAAAAACACTGGTCTGCAATAAGCCACTGTCATGATGTAATACACGCATGTATTCTGTCTCCTATTTCTATAGGAGACAAATTTTATGACAGCTTATTTTATGGTTTACCTACAGGAAAGCTGATGTGAGAATGTCCTTCCTCCCCATTTCTCCTCTTGGGAGGAGGTGATTCATAGCGTAACATTATCTGAGTGGAAAAACCTTGTTATCAAGAGGTAGCCGATGATATAAGCCTCTCTAAAGTTGATCCTTCAGCAGCCTAAAGGGGGGGGTGCCTGTCCTCTGCTTCTTTGAAAATCCCACTTCACATTCCTCTCTGATTTTCGGTCCCTGCTGTGTTTGGTAACGGTGTATGTTTCTTTCCCTTGAAAGAAGTGCAGGACATCAAAATGATGTAAGAGAGGCAAACAAATACAATAAAAGGCTGAGTCCTGAAGATAAGATGTGTGCTCACAGTCCTCAATGTTTGGGGCCATAGCTGTCACATGCAAAGGACAACACTGAAGCAAAAGGAAGTGCAACGCCAGAAAATAAAGACCTAAGTTTTCTTTTAGCTTTGATTTCCACTTTGCAAATGGAAACCACAGAAGTGCTCCACTTTAGAGAGCAATCATGCTGTCACCCTCCTACTGACCTCTGCATGGAGGTGCTAAGAAATTCCACGCTTGAAAAGGATCTAATTAGTAATAATGAATAAGAATCATACAATAATTAGTACTTAGGAAAACCACTTGTCCTCGAGTGCTTTCAGTTAAAGGCCTGAAAGAGATTAGAGTAAAATGATCCAAATCAGTAATAGGATACTCTGGAACAGAAATGGGATCTGCTTTTACATATGGGCAGAGGCAATCCTGTTCTAGGTTCTAACTGTAATTCTGCTGTTGGAAGAGACAAGAGCAAATGATAAGAGCGACAATGGAGAATATTCTGGTCCCAGAAATAAACAAACAAGTATCAATTGATATGCAACTTTCTGGGGAGAAAACTTCTGCACAGCATTTGGAAACGAGATATCACATATCATTAGCTCATTTGCCTCTGTGAGGTTATTCCAGTGAGATAATACCAGATTTTTACGATACTATCTCAAGGTGTTCTCAGTTTCCCACTTCTGAATCCTCATACCCAAAAGCCTCATTTACTTGTTTGGCTCTTGCAGTAACAGGACTGCTCCAACTCTGGCTCACCAAAGTGAACACTCGTTACACCCAATCCCTGACAGAGATCTTCATCGCTGTTTTCCTGACCCTGGTCTCTCTCCTCTGGTCCTTACACTGGCTTCTTACAGCTTGAGTTACCCACTGACTCCTAACCTGCAATTCCTCAGTGGCTCTAGTCTGCCCACTTTATTTTCTTTCAGTGGCTGCGAAGCCTTTCTGGAACTGCTCCTTTATTGTTTTATACCGTACGCTGTTGCTCTGTAGAAGACTGAGAATATCTTCTGAGCAACTAATAAAAGCATAAGGCTGTCTATCTTCATATGCTCAGTTCCTCAAGATGTCTTTTCATATAAAACTGGACGGCAAAAATGAGAGCAGTGCAGGAAGGGAACTCATCATTAGTGCTGCTAGGGGTGTGAATCCACCCTACTGCGTTTCACAGCCATATTTCGAAAGCACAGACTATCAAGCCCACTGGGTTTTGAGGCACTTTCTAAACAAATTTTTTTGTTTGCATAGTCCTCTTTTCAGTTAATGCAGGCCAAGGCCCACGTGCTCACCCAAGCGACACACTAAGCACTGCCTGGCACATTCAAAATTACAGACCAATGAGAGTTTGGGACACTTCACGTCTGAAGTGATTTCTGCAGTGAGCGTTTCACAGATTGTGCTGAAAACTTAAAAGAAAACAGCCAGAGAATTCAGTTAATTAATCTTGATGTTCACTTCCAGGAGGTTTCCAAGTCAGACACATTGGTTTTATAGCAGGCACTCAAACAGTGTTCCCAACCTCACTCTCCCTTGCTCAGGATGTATGTTTATTCCTGTCCAGAAACTCATTGCTTGCTTTTAACCTAAATGCATCTTTCTTCTTCACCATTTTCTAAGCCTGTAAATCTGTTTATTACCTTACACAATTTATTGCCTTCCTGGAATACTGCATTGTTTAGCAGCAGCTCTCAGTACTATTGCTGGTTTCAGACTTCATTTTAACACTTCACCTCCTTCTCAGAGCTTCAGGATCACTGCAGCCAAAACACAGAAACTCCCTCTTCACTCAGAATGCATCATTCCATACTCTAGCCTCCTGCACTCTTTCAGAGATGATACTCCCTCCTAACTAACCATTTACTCTCACGGCTGAAAACAGGCCTGCAGTGCTGAGCACCATGATGCCCATCTCAAGGGATTCACGTTTTCTCCCTAACTTTTAACCCTTTTTTGAAACAAAAAGGAAAAACAAAGACACGTTATTGTCTTTGCTTGCTGCACCATACACCTTCAAGTGTAAACAAATTCCCTAAGAAAATAGAGTATTTGTTTAATTTTCTCCAAGGAAACCTGCTGCAGGTTCCAGGAGAAGGACTGTACTTGGCTTCAAAGGTTGTCACATGTGCCTCTGCCCTTCTTCGACAGCACAGGCCATTTCACAGATGGCATTCACTGCTCGCCAGTGCCAATTAGGAATAATTTTCCTTGCATTTAGTTTTGCATTGATGCAACTAAGAGAATCAGGCACATTAGCAGGCTCTTTGCACATGCAGTTGACCAAAACCTACTTCTTCAGTTTTCTACTCAATTTATCCCTTATATATTGCTACCTGATTTTTTGGGAGGTTGGGGACAGAGACACAGAGGAGGGAAATAAAAACAACCTTCTGACCACCTTTTATACCTAGCATAATAATCAAAAGTTACTTGGGTCACCTAAGGGCCGAATTGTGAATCATTAAATTGTAATTGATCTGTCCTGGTTTTCATCAGCTGAGAGTTTTAACCCTAATAACCTTGATGACGCAAACTTAAGGGACTACGAAGTTCCCTAGCCAGGACCACACACAATCTTGCTTACCTACATGCCATAAATAGTGTTATAGTTTTGTCCTTTCTCCTGCCCTTATAAAATAAGTTGCTGCAGCTCAGCCACTGCCTGGTACTTTGGCAGTGCCTTTTCTGCCCCAGTCAGGCATGGTGCCATCCTTACGCAGAACGCACACAGACCAGATTCAGCACAACAAAAGAGCACCCGACGGAATATACACGGTGTAGTAGACAGAGCCACCTAAAGTAACGGTTGTGAAATGTGGGTCCTAATCCTGCAAAGATACGGCAAAGGAGTACAAATGGCAAAGGAGAGTCAGACAGATCCTTACGATGGGGCACTGGGCAGTAATGGAGAGGAATGTTATCTTTAAGCGCTCCCCTGCTTGTGAACGAGTTCAGTTGATTGATACAAGGATTCATTCACCAGTGGAAGTGTGAGATTGATTTTATATAAATCAGAATGTACACACAAAATTCTTATCGCTGCCTAAAGATATATTTCCATTAGTATATTCTCTGTTTTCTTCAATCAGCCTAGTATTTATGGGGTGGCTGAAAAAGAATCCTATACATTATATATTAACATTGATTTTAAGCAAGCCATCCAATTCATAACCATGAATTACCTAAGAAAATGGAGTGTTTATCTTATTTTTTCTCTCTAAAAGAAAATTAAGTATTTAATTATTAATGGGATTTTACTGTTGAGTTCAGTAAACAAGTCCTTAAAAATAACGAAGGGGGACAGAGATAACTAGCCACGGCATACTTACACGAGGTCATTAATAATTCCGGTGTTTACTGCATTTCTTAATTCCAGGAAGCACTGGTGCTGATTTAGAAAGAAAGTTGCATCTAATTAAAAAATAGCCCTCTGTTCCAGTATTTTCTGAATTTACATTTGAAAAAGGCCCTCTTTCACCAGAGGCCTTCATCTTCTGTCTAGATCAGTTCTGCCCTGCTGACCACTCATTATGGTAACAGGCTGCAGTGAAAACTCTGGTGGAGGATGCGGATCAATTATTCAATGACATTTACTTACCAATATTGATTAGGCAATGAGTTCTTTGACTTCCCCTTTGGTTACATCTGTCGCAAGGAAACGGTTACACTCCTCCCACGGGCAGAGGAAAATGGAATTCATGAAAATGAAATTACTTTGAGGTTTATAAAAATCCTATCCAACACAAATGGAAAATGGCCAATTAAATATGTCAAAGAGTAAAACCCAGTTAAACAGCACAGTCTCAGATCTTTGCTCTGACCCTGCAGCCCTGTGCTGAGACAATTTCGCATAGTATCATGCAAGCTAATATCCAGATCCAGAGCATCCAGGAAGGCAACTCTGCCACAGTACTAGCTTTCAAGCATTTCTTAGATAATACTTCTTTCCTTCAATCTCTTACAAATTTGCATACCCCGAATTTCGAGTTCCTGGATTCTTGGTTATCCTCATCCTGTAACATTTGCTATCTTCCGATGTTAGGTCTGTCACACACAGCCAGCAGTATACATAGCTGACACATTCTTCTAATGAATCTGTTGCTTCATCAACCCATAAAATGTCAGCTTTTTCATTACTGTGATATTTTTTATTCCATTAAAATTCTTACAACTAACTATTAATTTTTTATGGGTTATCAGTTACAACCCATTTATATCCAGGCAAAGTGCAACAGTTCATAAAACTGTGTTGCGTGGTATGTGACTGACAAGATGCTGCAATTTATTAAGCAAAAAATATTTCCCTTAGTCTGCTCTTCTGAAATTATTCTTACAGCTGAGAAAGTCTTACAGTCAGGCCAAAGCACTAACTGCCTACATCTACGTGGTTTTATTACTCTGGCTATGGAAGTGATCAACAAGGAGGTGCAGGCTGCCAGAAATGGGACAGCTTGTAGTCTCAGCACTCCGGCTGACTTCCCAAGCCAAGGCAACTAGAAGCACACAGAGGGACCAGAGGCACTTGCAAGCCCCCAGCCAAGGTGACCCAGTTTCTGTCATGTTGTACATCTCTAGTTCACAAACACCACTGAAGACAAAAGGAGTTTTCAGATGCAGCCCTACTCTGCTGTACTTTTTAACTTAAAACCTCTCTCATGGGCCTGGAAATTTGTTTTTTTAACAGCCAATTTCTGCAGCCCATCTTACTCAGAGAACGTGAAAGTATCATCTCTGTGGTCCTCTGCTCAGCTCTACCTGAGCCTGCTTTGCTTTCCTGTGCTGCCCTTTTTCATGCTGCATTTGCCACCACAAAGCCCCAAGCCCTACTGAGCGCACAGCACACTCTCCACCTGCACCCACCTCTCATGAAAGCCCCTAACATCAGCCAGCTTACCCCAAACCCACTTCTGACCCTCCTACCTGCCCTTCAGGCTCTGCATTTTCCCAGCGCTGCTTTTCTTTCCCATCTCCTTTTCAGGAGAATATCCTGCCAGGTGCCTGCACTGCACCTTTGCTGCCACTGAGATAACCCTCTCAGTATCTGAGCAGCCCTGCAGAAGGCAAAGCCAGTGGCTGCCTTTTGAACAGTTCACTTTCTTCTCATCTCCTGCCTGCAACTCCTCCCTCCTCTTTCTTAGCCTTTGCTGTATCGAGGAGGCCACGACTTCATGTTTTACAAAAAAAAAAAAGCATCTCTATAAACTAAATGCTTTAAGAGTCAGTGCACAGCTGTTTCACTGTAACAGATACCCGCTGAGACTGGCAGCAGGGGGCCTGATGAGTGGCTCTCCAACGGGAAAGATGTGTTTGCCACCTGACCTCACAGCTTCTAGGAACTGGCAGGATCCTTTTAGCACAGGTAATTCTTCTGGAAAGAAGGGCTATATGCCAGCTTTGGAATAGCAGATATGCAAAGGGGAAATGACAACTAATTGCCACAGGCAGACTAGAATGCATTAAAAAACAAAACAAAACAAAACAAAAAAATAACTCACAACCAGGGATGACTTTGAAGTTTCTAACCCAGTACTCTGAAGTTTCTAATCTGGGTTAAGGGTGTTCTTAGAAGGATGTAGCATAGATCTGACTCCTTAGCTAAGCGAGCACTAAGATGGAAGACGACGCATACTCATGTATCTCAGGGACCCATGGGTACTCCTGGATTTCATCTAGAAATGGAAAATACCAAGATTTTTTGTAAGTAATTTCGGATTGTACGGCAAAAGATTCACACAGAAATCTTTCTTCCGGAAAATTTCTTTTGAAGCAAGCCCAACATAATTCTAGGGCCATTCAGTAAAGAAGCCTGTCCTTGATGTCTCTGTCAATGAAATGCAAAACCCAGAAAACAGGTGCTTCCATACACTCGCATCAATAATAGAATTTCTACGTTATTTTTCTTTCTATTAATATCTTAACTACTGCACCTTGTCATTGCTTCTGAAAGGTACTGCATTGCAAATAATCCGAAACATTCTTAACCAAAAAGAGAACAAAGACAGTAAACTAATTTCATTTGCTTCGTTTCCCACCTAGCTTCATCAATCAGTACCACATATCACATGCAATCCCGCTGCTTTCATAAAAACCTTTTATTCATTACTTTGGGGATATATTTCAGAAAGTTAGTAAGTTCAGAAAATGAGAGGCTGCCACTATAATGTTGCAAACTTATCAATAATTCCTTTTTTTCTCACAAAGAGGGGAAAAAAATGAAGAAAAAAATGAAGAAAAAAACCACAGCAGGTGTGTAACTGAACTCGAGAATTAATAGGCTACAGACCTGAGCAATGTTTTCATTTGCAGTGACACCACTCTCATCATTGTAGACAAGTCACGTGCAACCCCCTCACTCTTCCTGCTGGCCTGGGCAACACGTACCACAGATATCCTGGCATACAAAGTCTTAAAGGTCCTAATCAGTCTTCTTTCTTTCTTCCTGCTTTCCCTGCAGAACAAGTACTCTCTGCCTGGTCAGCAGCAGCAGCGAGCTCTGCCCTCCTTCCTGCAAGTGCACGGCCATGTTCTGCCCAGCTCTGGGGAACAGCTTTCTGCACTGGAGAAACCCCAGCCAGGTCTTTCCCTTTGAAAGCATCTCTTCTCTTTCACCATCCGTATTGTTATCTGCAGGAAGACCATGTATGACACTTTCTGGACTTCATAAAGCCTGTCAACAGGAAGCCAAGCTCTCCCTGGCACCTCCACTCCCTGGCACCCACAGCAAGTCTCTAACACAGGCAGGCCAGAAGCCCTTTCAAATATGCCCCACGCAGCAACTGGGGTAGGATGTTAGTTTAAAAAACACAGGATAACACCAAGGAGAGGTCAGTCTGTTCTCATATTACCTTCTCTCTCCAAAGTAAGTCTGCATTTTTATACAACAATCTTGATTAGAGGTGTGACACTCATTTTAACATGTCCATTAATTAGCTTTTCCCGTAATTTAAGTTTTTATGTAACTTTAGAGCACAGATGTTCTCTCCCAGTTAAATACAAAGATGCACATAAGTAGTTCCATGTAGCACATGCATAGATTTACTTAACAGCACTATACACAGGGGTTAAAACATACCTTAAATATCACTAAATATAGAACAGAACAGTACAGAAGTTGTACTGCTGAAGTGCTGCAATGTCTCATGGGAACACTTGAAAGGAGAAAGACGTACAAAATTCACACTTGGTATTCACAGCCTGTTCATTACACATTTCTAGAAATGTGCCCCCACCCCTTCCTTAATTAAAAAGAAAGCTAAAAGAGTAGGAGGAACAAAAATGTTCTCAACTTCAATGACACTATTGGAAAATAATTATTTCAAAACTGCTTATCTGTTAAAAACCTGGCGAGCTACCAGGATCTTGATTGCTGTAAGCAATTTTATAACTGCTCTACACAGATAAATTTAACAAAGAAATTAATTTCAGTCTCATAATAAGTCTCATCTCATTACCAAAACAACGTCTGTTCTGCAATAGAGCCTTGTGCAAAGGACTGCTGGTAGAGGATTCCGGCTGCAGGCATTTAACAACCACCTAAGAAAAATTCCACCTCAAAACTCTGAACACCATTTAACACTTCTTTCTAGACATAATTCTTCCCAATTGTGAAATAGGAAGTGACATAAAGATAAATTCTTCCCAGATTCATTTTTATTTGCCCACTGGATTTGAAGAAAGCTCCTGGACTGCCTGGAGCCATCATTTATTCTCAGTTTGTTAGGAACATGCCCCTGAGAGCAGTAACAAGAGTATCGCTCCTCTGCAGAACCGTACCGACTCTGCCAGCAACCCTGCATCTTTTATTTTTGCAATCTAGGGCACCTAAAAATATGTTAATGATACAACAGGCTTCTCTGTCCACACACACGGTAACAATACATTGAATAACTAAGCTGATCTGTGGGGGAAAAAGTGGTCTCCTTCCTCTGCACCACCATGCTGCCCTTCACTGGGACTTGTCTTCCCACAGGACGTTTCTATTACACCCCAAAACAAGCCTTTGAAAATGCTGGAAACCTCAACCTGACCATGATCCAAAATTAAAACCTGACAGCAGGTTGAGCAACAAGCTCTGGATACTTTGAGCCAATTTACGGCCCTGGTGCTCTGCAAGAAAAGGCACAAAACAATAACAGAGTGCATAACAGCTCATCAATCCTGCCACGCTGCCACTCGTGCTTGCAGCTCTCAGACGGCACTGCTGGGGTGGTGGCATTAGGAACAGCCTGCCTCTTCTCTGCTCCCGTTCCTATCGGTGTTCTTGCTACAGCACATCAACCAGGGCATAAAAAAAATTAGCTCACGATGTCACCTGATTAAAATCCTGATACGGGTTTCAGCTTTGCTAACGCAGGATGTCGCTACACGGCATCTTGTCTTCGGGAGTAACAGTGGCATTTTCTGCTACCGGACAGCCCATCCAACAAAGGGCAGAGTGCTTTTTCACGAGGTGCTCCCCACACATTCACCGGTGTACTTGACCATGCAAATCGGTATCTCTTCACAGAGCGCATGCTGGGAGCAGTAAGAAAGCAGACCGCTTCCTTCAACCCACCGTATCACTGCGACCATGGCTTCATTTCACTATTTCTTCCCAGCTACGGAATTACTCTGTTCATCTGTTTTGCTTTCTTGGCATAAGCTCACCTACAGATTTACAGAAAGTGCATGCACTTAATATTTTAATTGTTCTGGAACTTTTACACAGAAAACGAAGATAAAAATCCTCCCCTATGATTTCCTTGGTTATAATTAAACATATCTGATTTCTGACCTAAGTTTCTTGACCTGTCTCCTCACAAATGCTTTTCATTGTTCCTTTCGTGGTTTCCACAGCAACGTTTCCATGATTCTCGTTACCTTTTTCCCTGTTTTCTTACAATTCTATAAGGAAATAATTATTTTGGTTTGCTGTGGAGCTTTTTCCTTTTTTTTTTCCCCTCAACAAAGGCAGAGGTATTTTCATATATGTCTTTTAAAACAAAACAGCTGTTGTGGGACAATGGTCATCTCCATGTCTCTTGCAGTAATTCTGTGATTCATTAAAATTTCATTTCAATCAGCAGTACTGTTGTCAGCCTCTCACTTTGCCAGGTTCCACAACACTACAAGCTTATTGCAGACCATGGTGGGGAAGGAATCTTCCCCGGACCCCATTTAAATACTTTATATGGGAGCACGGGTCAACAGCACCAAAGCAAGGGATCCATTCTGTTTAAAATTTTTAAATAAATGCTAAATAGAGCTAACAGCAGTCTCTAGTGATTAAGAAAACCCAGTTTGCTCCTAGGAAGAAACACTGAGACATTATAGCTGAGAATTTTGACGGTGATCAACATAAAGACTGCCTACCACACACACGTTGTAGGAGATACTATTTCAAAGAAAGAAAGAGTAAAGTCAATGAGGCAGGTCTCTGTACACTGTTACTGCCATCCATTTCTTCCCTTTCCTTGTTTTTGCTTCCAGTGTATTTTATAATGCACACCAGAAATTATTTTATATATACACACATATATGCTTAGATGTCTGTATGCTCTAACAGAAGCACTTCAAAATAATCTCTCAATTAAATTAGCATGGGAAAGGTGTACCAGGTTGTGTGCAACTGCTTCCAGAACACAGAAAAACAGACCCTTCCCATCCTCTGAGACACCCGCTGAAGTCTGTTTAGAAGCTGCTGTAGTTTATAAGCCAATGCAGAGGGACACAGTTTTATGGTTTTCCTTTAACCAAAACACAAGAAAAGCTCAAACGTGCAGTATTTTCTGAGGCCAACAGATAACAAACCAAATTTCAGTTAGACTTAGTTTTTGCAAACGCTATTAGATTCAAATGCGATGTTCCAGTTCATATAAATGAATATTTAAGATAGGCAGTTTGCATCCCGATCGTATCTGCATGTCGTTTATACTTAATTGTCTTCAATTCTGGTAATAGATTTTGAGAGGAGAAAGGGATCGTGCCTAACACCATGAGTTTTTACACACTGTGACTACTGGCTTTCAACTCTCAGCTGAGTAGGAAAACCCATCTGAGAGGACTAAGGTCCGGTTCCAGCCCGGACCTTTACTAGTAATGGATTTTCTTCTCCTATCCTCCTCCAAAAGTGAATGCAACATTCAATGTCTTTTTCCAATTTATTGGAAAACATATGCCTGAACCTTTTCAAAAACATTCTATTTATGGCCTGTTTCTTTTTGAACAGGTTGCTAATGGGACCTGTTCAGGGTTTTCCTACTGGGTGCGCGACACCTCAAACTAAAGTAACTTCTCGACTTCCAGACCTCCTCATGTTTTATGCTGCCTCCATCAAGGGTTACATTTGCTATAGCAGCTGTTCCTTCCGTATTCAATAGATTTCAAGCTTTTAAAATAGTTACCTGTAAAAACAGAACAAACCTTAAGGTACAACAGTCAAAGTACTATTCATTTCACCAGCTTGAAATATAAAAATGCTTATCTTAGAAAAACATCCTCCTACACTATATGGAAGAGAAGTACAGCTGAATGAGAACTTTTCTTGAAAGGTTTTTCTTAGCAAATGCACCAATTTATCTAAGTGCTTTTCTACTGAAGCTTGACCTTTGAGGGAAGTTACCAATTTTAATAAAAAACTTCCACTGACAAAGATTTCTCAGCTTTAAATTGAGTTTTTGGTCCAAATAAGATCAAAACTTGGCTGCACCCACTCAGAGCACACACTGATCCTCCACTGTGTAACTGTCCAGGGCAGCAAGAGCTACACCTTACACCAGCTGTGATGGGGACCTGACGAGAACAGAGCTTTCTTTTTTTTGCAGGACAGGCTCATGCTTCCAAATGGAGGTTTAATCAGCTCTGCCTTTCTGGCTTGCAGCAAACCACACATTTTTTTCCTGCTGTCCTTCAGATGTTTTCCTCTTTAGCACCTCTTAGGTTTGGCTGGGTCTGTCCCCTGCTCACCTCAGCAGCTTGCAAATTCTCAGACGGTTGCTGTAAGTTGCTTCCTGAACCTCTGCTGCCTACTGCTCAATGCACACTGGAAGGGTCCCCCCCTTAGCAGGGCTAAGCATCCTAAGACTTATCTAGGGGCAGCCCAATAGTTACATGAAGAAAAACAGGAATATGTGTTTCTATGCAAGTTTAAGCACTAGAATGTGTAAGAAGTACTGTGACCCATCTAGCAAAGCAAGGGAAATGAAATCTGGCAGCATCTCCTATGCAATGCCTATTACACACCTACCAGAGTCACACTGACCCAAGAACAAAACAGATGAAAGTACTACAACATGCCACACCAGCTTTACATCAGCAGGTTTACACTATCTCTGGCTACAGTGTTTCTGAACAGAACAAATGCAAACTGGCTATTCAGTAGGGATTATGAGGTTGTCAAGGAGTCTCATTTCAGATTTAGTATCTCCTAGAGCTGCTGAGTTGTCGAAGATTTCAAGTTTTCCGCTTTAAAGAATTCTCTTGACTGAATTTATATAGCTGCTTTCTTCAGCCCATAGAGATGAGGGCAATTTCTTTCAACTGTAACTTGCAAACTTTGGGATTAATTGTAAAAAACTCATCTTCCATCAGGAGAGGAAAGCAGACACCTAGGCTGCTAAGCCAGATCAGGTGCTGAACTCGACACAATTTCCTTACAAGCTGTCAATTTATTCTGAGAGTAATAGTACACAGGTGCTATTTAATATCTACTTCTTATCTGAGACTCCACCCCAAGCCCATGAAGCCTTCAGCGTGCCTGCAGGCATTCTGCAGCTCAGCACTTCATACATCCTCTTCTATTCTACAGTTTCCATTGTATTTAGTTACCACGCTTTGGCAGGCCCTCAGCAGCCCAAGGTAAGATACACACACTGCAAAATTACAACTACAGCCAATTCACCGGACTTCTTCAAGGAATTCTTGTGAATGGCTTTTGCTGTGCTGTTCCTCTCATGTCAGTGCTATTTGCTTCAAACCATTTCCTGGGAAGTCCTTGTTTTCCAGGTTTACTTAAAGCAGTTTTCATGGTATTCTAAGAAGCCTGGTCATAAACTTTACAGTTCATTTAAGCCAGTGCTGCCTGAGAAGCTCAACCTACAAGAAGATGATTAAGAAGAGGTTTTTCTCCAGCTCCACTAGTGTCAGTAGGTTTTTAACCATGTTCCTTCAGTGCCCTTTAAAAAATGCTCCAGAAAAGGGCAGGACAATTTAGCCTCGAAATTATTAGCAACTTCTTGGGGGGGCAGCATAGACCTGCTACAGCCCGTTTAGGACTAGAAGACATTTCTGAAAAACATTAGTGTCAGAAAGTGACACTATAAGGCACACCACAGGAGTTACATGTCCAAAAACACCCATGCACCTCACCTGGAGATCGAACACAAATAGCTGTACATTGTCAACTACCTGCTGCTTTAATTCCACCTTTACACAAACAGCCGCCTGCTCAATGATTTCAACTTTAAAAGCCATTTTTTGAACACAAGAATATCCAGAATAAGTCTAATTCTCACCCCCAACTGCACTGTTAAGGTAAGTTTACACAAAACTTACCTGCTTCTTACATTGTTTCCAAGAGAACTCCATTGTGGGTATGCAGGGAACTTCTGTGAGTCTTCCACAAGGCACATCTATCTTACAGCTTAATCTTTAACATCAGATCTAGAAATAAGCTTAAGGCTAAATAAATCAGTCTTAAAACCATTACTGTTCTTCACTGGTGCCAGATCACATCAGTACAAGGCACTTAATTTGCTCTGGCCTTTAGTTTTAGATCAATCATTCCAAAAGTTCATACACATTATTCTTGTAACTTCTTTTAGTTAATAATGAAAGACATACTGACAATTACATCTAAAATAAAAAAAAACTACTCCTTCTAAAGCCATCTGACTTCATTATGCAAATGAGATAACATGTTAATAACAACACATACTGTTTCAGTAATATGACTTGACTTTGTACTTGAGTCATTTCTACTTCATTAATTATGTGGAAGGTGGAAGGGTCAGTGTAGGTCATAGGCAGGTAGCACACACATCAGGAAATACCCCAGCAGCATACCTGGCATGACAGCATTCCAATCAATTTTAAACACACATACTAGTTGCCCTCATAATTTTCACTGTGAAGTGAAGGACGTACTTGGGAGTTTAGTGTCTGTGGCTGTAAACCACACTTCAATTTTTTTTAAAAATCAGCCAACCTGGCTTGGGCAGATGAGCTCGTGCACAAAGGAGCTGCTGAGTTCCAGCTGGGAAGAGAGACATGGCCCTCCCGTCCCACTGTCAGCTCAGCTCTCCGGCTTGCACGGGCCAGGACACAGGGGAGAGACTGATTCCCTGCTAAGCCCATACAAACCACACCAAAGGCACCTGTATGCCTATCCAGAACTTGTTGATGAGACAAACCAGGCTGGGCACCCATGTCCGATAACCCAAATAACCCCTTGACTGCTGGTCTGTTCCTCATTCAAGAAGAGCAGCTGAACAGTATCTTCAATTCCTATGGTGTTGCTCTTCTTCCCTGCAAGGCC
This sequence comes from Buceros rhinoceros silvestris, assembly GCF_000710305.1. Classification (NCBI taxonomy): domain Eukaryota; kingdom Metazoa; phylum Chordata; class Aves; order Bucerotiformes; family Bucerotidae; genus Buceros; species Buceros rhinoceros. The sequence continues at coordinate 61,615 of NW_010404022.1, read as the reverse complement.
TCACATCTGCTCAGCATCCTACCTGGTTGTTACAGTATGTGCAGAGAGAACAATATGCTGAACGCATATCCTGAGACTGACAGCTTTCATTCTCGAGCAACTCCGCAATTGTCACCTTAGACTTCGGACAAGCTACTTTACAGGGTCTGTTACTTAGCTTGTTGAAAGAAAACACTCTGGTTTCATACTTCTAGGTTGCATCCCAAAGATCCGACAGCATTGCAAGGCTCAGGGACTCTCTAACGCATGCTATGTGGACAAGCCGTGTTCTGACTAGTCAAGCACTAGGTCTCTTGCTTAGTGGCTGGCTTTGGCAGGTGCTGATCATGTAGCTTGGCTGAGTAGCTATGGGTAGGCAGAACAGATGTGGTCACAAACACCTCTCAAAAATGGGAAGGTTACGTCACTGCTAAACACAGATCACCACAGAGCCTAGCATAGATACACCTCTCCACAGTGAGAAAGTACAGCGGAGCAATCACTATTTAGAAGAAAAGTGAGCTGGCTAGTGAGTGTGGGGCAACAACTGGGTAAGGACAAATACAAGCATCTCAAAGTCTGGGGATGATACAAGATTGTTTTCCCTCCAGAGGCAGATCGGTGGTCTAAGGCGAAGGATGGCATATGGGCTATGCACAACTATTTCTGCTTAGCTGTTCTTTCTTACTTGAGGCAGGGTAAGTTTCCTAGGGAGTGTAAAAGCATGTGGATGTGGTTTCCTAAAGATTCAGCAATTAAGCATAAGGGAAATCACTGGAAATCCACAATAAGAGGGGAAAAACAACCACTAGACACTGGATTTAACTTCACCAGATTCCACTGTCGTAGTTTTAGATTAAAATTCTACCTATGATCAAAACAAGAATTTTGATACAAATTTTCTGAAGGTTTCTTTGAAAGAAGAATTTTCTCAGATGAAAACAAAAAATATTTTCATTTAGGGGAAAAAACATTCTCTATTTGCTTGTGTTTATACAAATCCAAAAACAGGCATTCAGAGCAAAGTAACATTTGAACTTTGACTCGAAAACGCTGCAAAAACTTTTCATAAGCTTTTCACAAGCAAGGGTTGGAACTCCAAAGTGTCAATCATTTTTCCACTATTATGATAATTTTTTTGGTTGAAATGCAATAATAATTTCTTACACTCCAGGAAAATACCTTCTCTATAGATATAAGATTAAATGTAAAAATATGGTGATAAGTTTGGCTCGACTGTATCTCTGCAGCCTTTCTGAAGGCTGCACAGATGCAAATCATCTGAATTTAACCTTTGATCTCATTTCTCAGCTAAGATTTCTGCCATATTTTGAAATATGAAAAGTTATGATGAAATTCAGGTGATGTACTCTGCACCCAACCGAAACACAGTTAAGAGTGAGAAACAAAATCAAAGGACTGTACACACTGATCCTGTAACTTTTCTGTCAGCACAAACAATTACAACCATAAACCCTGCTGTGTTATCTCTGTGTTTCCTGTTAAACTATATGCTCTGTGTGCACAAATACAGAATTAAATTCCCCACCAGCCTCTATTCGCTCTGCTGTAGTTGCACCTCGTTATGCCAGTGGGGAGTTGGGGTTTTTGGTCCACAATTTTTCAGAATTTTGTCAGAGGGAGAATTTTTGCTTTTAAAGAAGTCGGATCCTTCAGTATCCTTCAGTTGGCCTTTCTTTGCCCCAATCCCTCCAGGGTCCCACAGAAGAGCAGCAAGAACACTTCATCCAGCAGCACTTGCTGGGGTTACACACCAGCCTTGCAAATTTTGGTGACTGTTCTGAGAAGGTAGTAGGAAGACAAGCTGCTACTTGAATGGCATTGGAATAATCTCAGAAAATGTCATAACAGTGATAGGTAAGCACAAACAAGTGCAAAAGTGTGTCTGAGTGTGGCACCCTATCCAGGATAACATAACTTCTTTTAACACTACCGCCTACTTTGAGCGCATTCCCACAGTAATCCCACAGAACGGCTGACTGGAGCTGTCTCACAGAAAAATAGGAAATAGAGAAGACGATGGATGTTAACCCCATCAAACTGGACACCTGACAACCTAAAAGCACGGTGGGGTGATGAACAGTGAACATATCTCAGCTTAGTTGCCTTACAGACAGCATTGGTCAGTGGAAATAATTACTTTCCATGCCAGCACAATGGCAGCAGCATTAGACCACTGCTCTTTAAATGACGCTGGGAAATTACAGCTCGACTGACATCAGTAGCAAATCACAAAACTGACACTGATGAGTCCAAGGAGGAGCTATCAATACAAGTTTTTCTGAGGCCTTCAGAGAATCACATAAGGAAGAGACCCCAGGGCAAGCAGTAGGTACCCCGAGGTTCCCTACTGACCTTGAAACAGCAGTGCTGCAAAGTGCTACTCAGCCCTCTGTGGGAGCACACATCTGCCTGGGTGAAGGAAGTGTCGACCTCGGGGCTCCTCAATTCAGGAACACTCGCTCTACACCAGGACCTCATCTCCAGCTCCACCTGATGGAGGGGAGCTAACAAGTTGCGGGGTCCCTTTCCAGGCAAGCTGAAGAATGCACATCTCACATGGAGCAGCTACATACAGAACAGGAGCGCACAGCTTCAGCAAAGACTCTCAATGGGTTTCATGTTGCCCAAGGTCATAAAGGCCACAAGTTGGTCCTGAAAACAATACCATAACTAGCAGTTAGAATCTGATGGTTCACAGACAACAGCTGCTTCTGGGACCTTAATACTACTCTATGATGCCACACCTTCTAGAAGCGCAATTAAAAAGTTATGTCAACTTACAATGCAAAGCGTATTTCTGTATTTGCCAGCTTTGTCTTTTCAAAATACTCCTCTTACCACAACAATTTATATGTTACCTCAGGAGGCTTCTGATTTACCTCCCATCTTATTTAGCATTTGCACTTTGGTGGAACCTAGAAGTCATAGTCAGGAATAGGCCCCATTCCATGAAACACCACATGTGCTAATCCCTTTTTAAAGCTAGTTATTACTCAGTCTCTGTGGGAGGCAGCCCTTGGCAAGCTTTTCAAGGACAAAGTACTTCCAACATGAAATTTAGAACTGTAACATTGAGACTTCTTTTTTACATAGTAAGAATTACATAATTGTACACTATGCATAAATTCAATATGCATTCAGTCCTCGTAAAACAGTTTCTGTCTTTTTTCTGCACTGATTACAGATTTATGCTGTGAACCAGTTCTGAACACTGTTCTGCTGAGAACAGTGTAAACATCTGTGCCTGTTGAATTTACCCGTCATCAAACACACAGACAATAAAGTCGGCAGTAATTTATGGAGAACAATATCTGCTTCATTTCTCAGCACAGGTCTAACATGAACAGGGCAAGAACTTTCCAACTGAACCAAAATACCGAAGAATGACTCTAACTGCTGCTCAGTGCAAGAAGCGAACAGGGCAGCAGTTGCGCAGGAACAATATGCAGGACTCTGTCACACCGACAAATCCTGGGCAGTCTTCACTCGGCACTTCCAAGCACACCCTCTTTACCAAGCAACATCCTGCATTTTGCTTTTCCTGAATTATCTCATTGTTAGTCACAACTCGGAAGAAAACATCAAAACGCCGCACTGAGTGATATCAAACCCAACCTGAAACTTTAGTATGTAGATAAACAGCATCATCCACTAGGGAGAAAGCTGAGCAAAGAAGAGTCATAGTCACCAAAGCCTATGGTCTGAGTATGCCAGTCAACACAGCTGTTGAATCATGGCAAAAATATTGCTCGATTTGACCAAAATACTTACATAAAGATTTTGATCTGGTAAGCCATAACTCAAACGCCATTAAGAAAATGTATTTCAATTGCTACTTTTGTTGCACAAGAAAAATCCCTCCTGGGATGCCAGCATCTTAGCTACCTGCCTTAGCGCTTCCAATGCAACTCCAAATGTTGCAGGCGAACCCTGCCTTACAGTATCATAAATGTTCTCACAAATAAAAACATCTTTGATATTGGTATAAAAACCTACTAAATAACTCCTAGGTTTCCCAGAGAAGATAGTCTCTTTACTACCGATTGTGAAAGAAATAAAAAACAGAACACATTCTCAATAAAATCTTCAATGAGTTTGTGTAATTTCTTAGTCTGACACATTTGGAAAGAAGAAGCATTACGAAACTGAGTAAGTGTCCATAAACTGTCTGCTCTACTGCTGTGCTATCACATGGTTCAGTCACGCCACTTGAAATTTGTCTCTCTCTTACTCTGTATGCCAGAGCTAAGAGTAACAACTTCCCCACAAAGCCAAAGAAACTGGGAATACACACTGAGCCTTGAAAGGATCCAAAGACAACCAAACTTAAAAGCTTCGACATCTTGCATAGGCAGAGAAAACCGATTTAAGGCCAGTCTTGGAGTGCTCTCAAATTTCTGCACAAGTCACTAATCTTCTAAAGCCCATGGGAGCTTTGCAATTGTTATTTGTGTAAGTTACACACATTCTGCTCCGTGTCGTCCATGCTACAAAGCAACTGTGACACCCCAGGAGAGCTTTATTTCAACACATATTTGACTGAGCCAGTGGAACGAATAGCCACAGGGACAAGAGAGAACAATTTCACATAAACTGTTAACAACAGAGAAGTAATATTCAAGCAGTTGTACCAACTGTTCATAAATTCTATGTAGCTGGAAAAATCAACAAGATTTATAGCCCTTTGTTTAATGGAATATGCATAACTCATTTACAGCCTCATGCCCTGTGACCCTTCCCAAATTCATGCCACTAATAATGCCTACCCTGCAATGTGTGTAATAAAATCACGTATGTGTAAACACACTATAAACACACAGAGAATGCACGTCAGCTACAACTACTTTCGTAGTCTGTCATCAAGGCCACAAATCATTCTCTGGGGTATACAATGCAGAAAACTGCATTTCCATTCCCGTTTCGGTTTAGCGCAATCTCCTGGCTCCCACCTCATGCACAGGGCTGGTCTCCTGCTGCCTGTCCGCAGTCCCTTGCTCTCAGAGCCGCACCTAAGTGCTACATTTTGCGCCTTTGCTCCAATTTGGCAGGATTCCCTTTGGTGCTCTGCAGTTTGCAAGATCTAGCAATAGCCCGGGGAAACACTTACTAGCATATGAAAAATCTCCCTTTTGGGAAGGAGTTCTGAGCTTCATCAGACAGGAATCCCTCCCGCTAACAGGTGTTCCTGGTGGAGCCCAGCAAGCGCGCGGTTTTTTCTGGCTGTGAACTGCAATCGAACTGACAATTACGGATTTGCTCATGTCCTTGATAAAAGCTCATTTAGCCACAACATTAGGCTGATTGTTTCTTCTTCCTGCTGCCTCCCAAAATACAGTTTTAAGTGATACATTGAGACCTTCCCCCACTTCCACAACAAAACACATGCAATAACCAGGATTCAGAGCTCCTGGTAAATGGGATATTGTGAACACACCAGTTCTCAGAGGGATCTACTTGTTATCTGCTACACCCAGTGATGGCTACAGAGTCCAGACAGGAGCTGGTAGTGGGAGGGGTGCTTGTTATTCTGCACTGCATGTATCTGCAGTATGGATCTCTTCTGTAGGGGAACCACCTCAGGCCCAGAATCAGGCATCACCGCCCTTCAACAGCAGGCAGTCT